>NC_086117.1:32103846-32406877 GCF_963921235.1 Mobula hypostoma
AACAACAAACTCTAAAATAAAATATATTTCACAAATTGTGATAGGTTATTCTGTGTCCAGCAGTGACTCTTTCCTAATGTTGTGACTCTAGAGACTAAAGGATGAACTCATGACCTCCCAATATATCTTGTTGTGGACCTTGCACTTTCATTGTCTACCTGCTCATTGCTTTCTCTGTAATTGTTACATTATATTGTACCCCAGTATCATGTATGGCATGACCATTCCGATGACACACAAACTCTTTTCAATACATCTCAGGTTTTGTGACGATATAAGAGCATGTCAGCACATATTCTCAAAATATATCAAAGAGGACATTCTTTAGGCAAGGCAAGGATGCTCAATGTTACCATTAAGATACCAAACCAGTATTAACAGGAAAAAGTCAATGGATGTTGATGCAAGACCACATAAAAGAGATAAGGAAAGAGAGAGTACATAAAGTTCCAAGGTGCATCTCAGGGAAGAAACTACATCGCAAGGAAATAGCATATTTGGATGCTGGTTTTAGGGTTGGGGTGAAACTGCACTGTCACAGGGAGTACCACAACCGAGATGGAGGGAGAGAAGGCTGTGCAAGAAAAATGAACCCAAGATCAGAGAAATAATCTTGCATATGCATTTAGAATAAATCCCAGAATTAGACAATGTTGCAGCATTTTATAACAGGTCATTATGTCAATCTGAGGAAATCTAGTTGGGCTCAGATAGAAAGGACAAGGATGATTTAGTGCAGGGATTCCCAACCTGAGGTCCATGGATTCATTGTTTAGTGCCATTGGTCCATGGCATTAAAACGATTGGAAACTTCCGATAAGAACATACAATATGGGAATAGAATTAGGCCATTTGGCCTATCGAGTCTGTTCTGCTATTTCATCATGGTTGATCCGATTTCCCTCTCAGCCCCAATCCCTTGCCTTCTACCCATATCCCTTCATGCCCTGACTAATCAATCTCTGCCTTAAGTATACCAAGTGACTTGGCTTCCACAGCCATACATGGCAACGAATTCCATAGATTCACCACTCTCTGTTACATACACCCAATGAGATATGTGGATAGAGCGTTGGTTTATTGGCAGAAAACAGAGACTGGGAATAAAGGGATCCTATTCTGATTGGCTGCCGGTTACCAGTGGTGTTCCACAGGGGTCCGTGTTGGGGCTGCTTCTTTTTACATTGTACATCAACGATTTGGATTATGGAATAGATGGCTTTGTGGGTAAGTTTGCTGACGATACAAAGATAGGTGGAGGGGCCGGTAGTGCTGAGGAAACGGAGAGTCTGCAGAGAGACTTGGATAGATTGGAAGAATGGGCAGAGAAGTGGCAAATGAAGTATAATGTTGGAAAGTGTATGGTTATGCACTTTGGTAGAAAAAATAAACGGGCAGACTATTATTTAAATGGGGAAAGAATTGAAAGTTCTGAGATGCAACGGGACTTGGGAGTCCTCGTACAGGATACCATTAAAGTTAACCTCCAGGTTGAGTCAGTAGTGAAGAAGGCAAATGCAATGTTGGCATTCATTTCTAGAGGAATAGAGTATAAGAGCAGGGATGTAATGTTGAGGCTCTATAAGGCGCTGGTGAGACCTCACTTGGAGTACTGTGGGCAGTTTTGGTCTCCTTATTTAAGAAAGGATGTGCTGATGTTGGAGAGGGTACAGAGAAGATTCACTAGAATGATTCAGGGAGTGAGAGGGTTAACATATGAGGAACGTTTGTCCGATCTTGGACTGTATTCCTTGGAGTTTAGAAGAATGAGGGGAGACCTCATAGAAACATTTCGAATGTTGAAAGGCATGGACAGAGTGGATGTGGCAAAGTTCTTTCCCATGATGGGGGAATCTAGTACGAGAGGGCATGACTTAAGCATTGAAGGGCGCCCATTCAGAACAGAAATGCGAAGAAATTTTTTTAGTCAGAGGGTGGTGAATCTATGGAATTTGTTGCCACGGGCAGCAGTGGAGGCCAAGTCACTGGGTGTATTTAAGGCAGAGATTGATAGGTATCTGAGTAGTCAAGGCATCAAAGGTTATGGTGAGAAGGCGGGGGAGTGGGACTAAATGGGAGAATGGATTAGCTCATGATAAAATAGCGGAGCAGACTCGATGGGCTGAATGGCCGACTTCTGTTCCTTTGTCTTATGGTCTTATAGTCTTATGGTCTCTGGTTAAATAAATAATTTTGGGTGAAACAATGTGTCTGGGTGAATTGGAATGCAAAAGACTAGAATGGAGTCCATAAGAAAGGAAACCAATGCAAAAGTCAATTCATTTTTTTTCTGCTGTTCCTTTTTAATTTCTTCCTTGGCCCACACCTTGCACCATCAGGACCAAGATGAAATGACTGAATTATTATTCATGATGAAAGCAATGTTAAAATGTGTACTAAAAAAGTCAAAGGTTTCAAACTATGCAAAGTCTCATCACATGCACGGACACCTTATATTCTAAGATTCTATAATACTCTATATGAAACATCAGCATGTGACAACTCTGCATTTTTTTCTAAATTCTTTCTGGAAAGACCTGGGGATCTTTGTGTTCAGTTTCTAGGCAGCCAGCTACAGTAGTCTTGTCAGGCAGTTGGGAAGAAAATAACATTAAAATGAAAGGGGAACCTCACAAATATGACCCAAACATGGTTGAAATGTTTCCTCACCCAGGTAAGATAAGATTGTAATTGTTCTTATTTGGTCAAATGGGTGGTCATATTGAAAAAATATATATATTCCTTCATTTTTCTTAATTGGCATCACTACCCATCATTTTTACACAAAGAATGTGATTGTTATGATGACATTATCAAAAGGAAATGTTGCACTAATTAACAACAAAAGCAGTTAGCTTCAATATTTATCAGTAAGCTGCTCTGAAATGAATACAAATAACTGCTGGGAATTTTGATGTGGAAACTGCCCTCCAATTTCAAAATGTGTTACAAATGCTCAAAGTGTAAATATGTGACTATTTATGCACCTCAAAAGTTAATGAAGCTTCCAAAACAGGTAGAAATGACTATATTGACAGTGGATCCACTTAGACATCTTTACTAAATGTCTTTCAATCACAATTGCAGCTGATGCTTAACTAAAATGCATCATTGAATCATGCATAGTTTCCAGTGAAATACATTGCACTGGGAAGTCAATGGGTAAACTTTAAGTGTACAGTCTTGGTGGGGGAAGTGAGTTCCTAGTACGAGTAGAGGATTACCCTAATGTCAGAGTAAACCCCTGTGCTGGCATCTTACCAGTAAGTCTGCTCATTATCTGGGATAAAAGCAGAGGGAGGTTTTTTTTTGTACAGACAGTGGTAGGCGCATGGAACACACTGCCAGGGGTGGTGGCAAAGGTAGACACACAAGGCACTTCCAAGAAACTCTTAAATCGGCACATAGATGAAAGTAAAATGGACTATGTGGGAAGGAAGGGTAAGATTGATCTTGTAGAGATTAAGGGGTCAAAATAACATTGTGGGCTGAAGGGCCAGTAGAGTGTTGTACTTTCTGTTGCGGTGTGAATGCTGGAAAAACTCAGTAGGGAAGAGAGCATCGATGGAAATGTCAAATCTGTTTCTCTTTTAAGCCTATCAGCAATTTCCTTCCCTAGATCTGGTGAAGGGTCTTTGATCTGAAATGTTCAAACCATTTCTCTTTCCATTTTGCAAACCCGCAACTCCTCTGAAGGCAAAATTCATCCGATAATACCGCCGAGATTATCCCCAGATAGCTCTCCAGCAAGAGTCAACTTTATCATTCATGATCAACCTGTTGTGTTTGTAATGTTTCAATATTCTTTCTCCTTCTTTGACATTTTCTCATTCCCAGCTTCACAAGGATGGTTCTCCACATCTTGGTGAAAGTCTAACTTCACACTAGCTTTAGCTCTCCAGTACATTTAGTTGAAATAATTACTCTTCTTCTTCTTCTTCTTCTCCACCACTATGTTTGACAATAAAACCCAACCTGTCACTTGAGTTACACACAATGGAGGGGGGGGGGAGGAGGAATAATTCCAATATTTCTTTGTTACTCCCACCATGACAATCAATAAACAGCAGCCGAATATAGCTATTGCTGTTTTCCAGATGGTCGAAGGTCGAGTGGAGAGCCAGTGAGATTGCATCCACTGTAGATCTATTGTGGTGATAGGCGAGTTGCAATGGGTCCAGGTCTTTGCTTAGGCTGGAGTCAATTCTCGCCATGACCAACCTTTCAGAGCACTTCAGCACAGTAGATGTGAGTGCTATTGGGTGACAGTTGTTGAGGCAGCCCACTCTGCTCTTCTGTGGAAGACGTTGATAGGCCTTTATTCCTTGGAACATATGAGAATGAAGGGAGGTCTTATAAAAGTGTTTGAAATAATTTAAGGTTAAGATAGGGTGGAGTCCTTTCCCCAGGGAGGGCAGAGTCCAAAGCTAAGGAGCATAGATTTAGGATGAGAAAAAAAAGATTTAAAAGGGACCTAAGTAGTGACTCAGAGGGGTGTAGGTATATAGAATGAATTATCAGAGGATGTAGTTGAGTCAAGTACAAGAATGGCATTTAAGAAGCAGCTCGGTCAGTACATGCAGGGGCTGAGAGGGTTCTGGGCCAAATCCAGGAAATTGGGACAAGCTAGGCAGGCAGTATAGACAGCATAGACCAAGGGGTCTGTATCCATGCTATGTTGATCCATGAAAAGCTACTTTTAATACTTTGTCCAAAGAATTTAATATGAAGCAAACAATCAATTTTCAATCAAGGTTAATTCTTTTCTAAATATTTGTCATTATTTATTCAGGCCACTAGCTCAACTTCTTCTTGACTTTCCCACTATAGTAAGACCATAAGACACAGGAGCAGAACTAGGCTATTCAGCCCATCAAGTCTGCTCTGCCAGTACATAATGGCTGACTTATTATCGTTCTTAACCCCATTCTCCTGTCTTCTCCCCATAACCTTTTGTGCACTGCCTAATCAACAATTTATCAACCTCCTCTTTAAATATACTAAATGACTGCTTCCTCAGCTGTCTGTGGCAATGAATTCCACAGTTTCGCTGCCCTCTGGCTGAAGAAATTCCTGTTCATATCTGTTCTAAATGGACAATGTTTATTTCAAGGCTGTATCCTCGGGTCTAACATTCCCACTCTACAGGAAACATCCTCTCCACATCATTCTATCTCGGCCTTTCAATATTCAATAGGTTTCAGTGAGATTTCCCCCTCATTCGTCTAAACTCCACAAGTACAGGGCCAGAGCCATCAAACACACCTCATACATTAACCCTTTCATTCCTGGAATCATTCTCGTAACTTTCCTATGGCATGTCTCCAATACCAGCACATCTTTTCTTAAATACTGGGCAAAAACTGCTCACAATATTCCAAGTGTGGTCTGACCCATGTCTTATAAAGCCTCACACTACATCCTTGCTCTTATATTCTAGTCTTCTCAAAATGAATGCTGGCATTGCATTTGCCTTCCTTCCCCCTGGCACAACCTGCAAGTTAACCTGAAGGAAATCCTGCAAAAGCACTCCCAAGGCCCTTTGTACCTCAGATTTTTGAATTTCCTCCCTTTTGAGAAAAACTTTGACCAACGTACATGATCACATACTTCCCTGCACTATATGCCATCTGCCACTTCTTTGACCATTCTTCTAATCTGCCTAAGTTCTTCTGAAGACTCCCTGCTTCCTCAACACTACATGGCTCTCCACCTATCTTTGTATCATCCGCCAACTTGCCACAATGCCATTAATTCCGTCATCCAAATCATTGACACATAACGTGAAAGGAAGCGGTCCTAACAGTGACCCCTGCGGAACACCACTAGTCACTGGCAGCCAGACATTAAAAGCACCCTTTACTCCCACTTTGTCTCCTGCCACTCAGTCAATCTTGTATCCATGCTAATATCTTTCCTGTAATGCTATGGCCTCTTATATTGTTAAGCAGCCCCGTGAGCGGCACCTTGTCACAAGCTTTCTGAATATCCATGTCAGCAAAATCCACTGACTCATCTTTGCCTATCCTGTCTGCTAGTTCCTCAAATAATTCCAACAAATTTGTCAAGCAAGATTTCTCCTTAAGAAATCTATGCTGATTTTGGCCTACTTTATCATGTGCCTCCAAGTACCCCAAAACCTTATCCTTAATTATGGACTCCAACTTCTTCCCAACCACTGAAGTCAAGCTAAGTGGTGTAAAATTTCCTTCCTTCTGCCTCCTTCCCTTGTTAAAAACTGGAGTGGCATTTGCAATTTTCAGTCCCACAGAACACAGTGTTCAAGAAGCCAGCATTCCATTATTCATAATAAAAAACTGAAAGTACTGTAAATATGCAACAAGTCAGACAGTATCTGTGAAAAAAGCAGTTGATGCTTCAGGTTGATGATCAGAGCCAGCAATAGGTGAAAACACAGCTTATGTGCAGGTCTGAAGAAGGGAAGGAGCAGAGGAAAGAAGAAAAATGGAAGAACTGTCATTGGGTGGAAGTTGGAATAGGTTAAATAACAAAAGGAATCAGAATGCAGTGACTGGGGCAAAAATTAACCTGACATTAGAGCAAGGTATGGTAAGGAGTTGGAATGGATGTTGAAAATCTAATGACAAAATGCAGGGGTTGCTTGTTGGACCAATATGTGGATAGGAAAAGTTTAGAGCAAAATAGTTTAAACATGGGCAAATGGGACTTTCTTAGATGGGCCTCTTGATCAGAAGGGACAAGTAGGGCTGAAGGGCCTATTTCTGTTCTACATAATTTTATCTGAAACCATTAATATTGAGTTTGGAAGGACAGAGGGTGAGGTACTGTTGCTCAAGCTTATAGAGCTTTTGACTAGGACAGGAGCAGTTGACTGAGAGTTCAGAGTGCAACTCAGGTAGAGAACTAATCAAAACTGGAAGCTCGGGCTAACACAACCAAAGTGAATGGGAGTATCAAACAAAGTTTTCATGTAATGCACGTTTGTGTGTGATATTTTTCCATAATACAGCAAGCCACATTGTGATCAGTGAATTCAGTGGAGTAAATTTCAACTAATTTGAGTAAAACGATGTTTCACAAAGTCAGTGTGCTTGGGGCCCTAAAATGAAAGGAGAGTGGAAGTTAAAGGATAAGTACTGCCTCTTCTGCATTTGCAAGGACAGATGCCGGGGGAAGATGAATGGGTATTAAAGGAGGTGGAGGAGTGCGTCAGTCAGCTCTAAAGGGGCGTGGTAAAAGTTAGACGGTAGAAGCAGCACAGTGCTGGTATCATAATAGAACCATGAGAAGTTGCAGAGTTGCTCATCACAGGTGCTGAGTAGGAGGGAAATAAAAGGGAATCCTATCCTGCAGTGGAACTAACATTCATTCAGAATGGAGATAGCAAAGTTAAGGAGGGAGAAAGGGGAGAACTGGATACCCAAGATCTGGGGTGAGAACCATTTGGAAGTTGATAAAGCTAAGAACACTAAGTAGAACGAGAAGCAGCACCGACACAGGAAAAGGAGGTGAGGGGAGGAACAACATTTAGACAGAAACAGGAAACAGATACTGGACAGTGAGAATAAATTTAGCCATGTGGAGGACATGGCAGGAAGCTGGAGATATTCATGGGAGAAAAGAGACAGCTGATGCCAGAAAGCAGGAAGCATAATTGAGGAGGAAATCAGAAATGTTGTGGATGTGGATGGGAACAGATTGGACAAGGGGAGAAAGAGAACTCATAGGAGGAGGACATGAGACATATTGGACAAAAAAAAAGAGGTGAAGTAAAAGAATTGCCCGATAGTTCTGCTGGTGAGAGACAGCAGGCATGGGCATTGCACAGTTAAGGGATTTAGAGACTAGAGCTTGTAGAGCGAGGGAAGGCCTCAAGATGAACTGTTGTTAATGACTGAGCTGAAGTTTGGCGGTGAGATCATGGTCAAAGAGTTCTTAGAACTTCTGTTCCACAGTATGGAGGATGGTTCACCAACTAGGAGCCTCTGCATTTGGGGTTGGCCCATTGCGAAAATTGCCTATGTTGCTCTCCATTTAATAATTCCAGATTGCCAAGTCATAATAATACGACCATAAGAATTAGGCCATATGGCCCATTGTGTCTGCTCCCCCATTCCATCAAGACTGATTTATTGCTCCTCTTAATCCCATTCTCTTGCTTTGTCCTGCAACGTTTGACACCCTTACTAATCCTCCACTTTAAATACACTCAGTACATTTGTGGCAATGAATTCCACAGATTCACCACCCTCTGGCTAAAGAAATTCCTTCTTATCTCTGTTCTAATTCCAGATCTTGACCAGTCACAACAATAAAAAAACATTACTGTAAATGGATTGTAATTGAATGGAGTTGTTCTGTTGAATATTGATGAACAATGTATCTTCCCTAAAGAGTAGTGCAGCTTCACTTAATAAGTAATGTTCACTCGATGGATGAATGTCAAACTTGCACCTAATTTCATACAATATTGCACAAATTGCACCTCAACACTTGCACACATCAACATCCCATTAAAGGTGCTGATTTCAATTAAATTAAGTAGCCTGAGGTACAAATACTGCACTCAGCCTACATTCTACAGTGCACCAGAGAAGCCCTGATGCAGCAGAACACTTGCTTTAGTAAGTAATTACTGGTGCTCCCAAGAATAGCATAACTGCAGAGATTTAAGCTCCAGGAAAGCTAGATGCTGTCATTTTCTTGCACATCAGATATAGAAAAATGATACATGTACTTACCAAGTGATATTTGCTACCTCAGGATCCCCAATGCAGTTTCCTGCCAGCAAGGAAATTTTAGACTTAATCACCATTCCAGCACAGGTTAATAAAGCTGGCTTTGTACACATCAAGGTCAAAAACCAATATGATAATAATCAGATAATCTTGTTGTTTGATTGATTAAGTGTTAGCAGGATTCAGGAGAACGGCTCAAGACTACTGAAAACAAGGCATCTGTTAGCCTTGCGAGACCATGGATCTGCGCCTGGAAAGTCTTCACTCTCCAGGGCGCAGACCTGGGCAAGGTTGTATGGAAGACCAGCAGTTGCCCATGCTGCAAGTCTCCCCTCTCCACGACACCAATGTTGTCCAAGGGAAGGGCATTAGGACCCATACAGCTTAGCACCAGTGTCGTTGCAGAGCAATGTATGATTAAGTGCCTTGCTCAAGGACACAACGCATTCCCTCGGCTGGGGCTCGAACTCACGACCTTCAGGTAGCTAGACCAATGCCTTAACCACTTGGCCACATGCCCACACTGAAAACAAGACATAATATCTTTTACCTAAGGGTCTCTTACAGAACTGAGCTTGATCTACACCAATGATCCAAGTGAGGGTTTTGGGAAAATATGGCTGCACAGTCAAGTGAAGCTTTTCTTTGTTCTGAAAAGAATAACTTTTTCCCCCCAATCAATATGTTCTTATAATATGGGGGTGGGGGGTGGCATTGAGTCTACATTGACTCTTAGCACATTCACATGCAGCCGCTGATATTAACACATGACCAATTCTGCCTACATCTTATCAACTTCTTTCTCCCCATCCATGTTCTGTTACACAAGCGTGGCAGTGGACAAACCCAAGTGCAGAACATGGGTGCAGGGGCAGAGTCAGGAGGCGTTGTTGCCATAGTGAGCATGGAATCGGTATCCAGGAGAGCCTTTACCCAGAGTCTTGGGCTTGGAGAGAATCCAGAAGTAATGCTAAGAACCATGAAATGAGGTTACTCACACTGGAGTCAACCAACTAACTGGCAGCTCCTTGTTGTGATCACAGGGTCTTTATCCTGCATTTTCTGATGGAAAGCAGGTGTGTGTGGAACCTGGGAAAGATTGGAAATTAAACGAGGGGATTGAGGCCCAATTCCTGAGGTAAATAGCACAGTGGGGGGATTGCCAGAAGGGACCATGACATATTCACCAATACACTTGGGGCAATTTATAGTGGACAATCATTTTACCAAACAGGACATCTTTGTGAGGTGAGAGAGAAACTGGAGAACCCAGCAGAAACCCATGCAGTCACAGAGGAATGGGCAGTCTCCACATAGATTGTAATGGAGGTCAGGATGAGACATTAAACTAATTAATGTCAAAATTACCAATCCCTTCTCCCTCGATGATGACTGTATCAGTCCATTCTCTGCATATCCAACTGTCCATCTAACTGCCTCTATCACTACGATGCTTAGTGGTATATACCAGGCACCCACCCCTCTCTGTTAAAAACCTGGTACTGCCCATCTCCACTGAACTTATCCCCCATTATCTTAAACACATGACTTGTCTCATGTCCTCTACACGTAGAGAAAAGAAAAATCAGGCACTATCTGCTCCAATCTCTAAGTAAACCTTTGTTAATAACTTACAACCCTCATTTAAGGGGGAAAGGCCAAGCTATGGATGTGTCATCAGGATGAATTTACATCAAGGGGTAAAGATTCTTCCTCAGTCACAATGGTCTCCAAACTTTGGTTCAACTGATGTAAAATAGAATAGGGTGTTTTGTTGCACTTTTGCTAAAGCTTCTTATGGGGATTTCCCACTGACGGAGAATTTCTATCCATATTTATTATTATGATGTACAGTTTGAAGAGAAAAATCAGGCCAATGTATTTTTTAAACAGATTTACACCATTGAATCACCTGCTGAGACAAAGGTTTGACCAAAAACTTGCACTGGTGACAGCAGTGATTTATAACTTGTTGAAAGAAATTTAGATTTTCAGATCTTGCCATGAATTAACTTAATTTGCAAGGGAGCCCCAGAGTTTTCCATTCCATTTTAAATGCATGAATTCCTCATCTAAACTAAGTCTGTCTCAGTTATCATAGAGTGAGTTACAGTGTTGCTCTAAGCTCCAAGGGAGACACCTACATTCTTGCTTTCAGATGAGAGCTCTCTCTGTAATATTGGATTTATGCCAAGCATTTTGAACCATTCTGACTCACATACAATTAGGTTAGAGAACTTTTGCAATTTTGTTTACAATTTACAGGGTGACACTAAAGAGGGAGTTAGTCCTAGTTTTCCATCAATGCTGTCATTTCTACTTTAGTCTCATCTGAAAATTTAATTTGTTTTAATCCCAATGCTTGCTCACCCTTTCAAATGATCTCCAATTCCCGAATATAGCAACAGACAGTAATAGTTTCAAAGTCACATCTCATTTCTTACCTCACTTCCTGGAATGTCAGTGTACTGAGGAAGCTGCTTGGATTGAAATTTGGCCGCTGTGGTTTTAAACTGTAAAATCAATGTATATACCAAAAGCTAGTAAATAATGATAAACGTAGCAGAAAAGTTTTAACTGATGACTCCATTCAATGCTGATACTTTGGAAAGAATAGTAATCCTTTGGAGAGGTGGCATCCATCATTAAGGATCGCCATCACCCAGGACATGTCTTTGTTGTCTGTTTATTTCTGTTTTTGTATTACTTATTTAATTTAACTATTATATATATATTTACTGTAATTCATTTTTTATCTCTATATTATCATGTATTGCAATGTACTGCTGCCACAAAGTTTACGAATGTCAAGACATATGCCTGTGATATTAAACCTGATTCTGATTCTAATTCCCATTGCTACCATCAAGGAGGAAGTACAAGAGCCTCCAGACATAACACGCAACATTTCAGCAACAGCTTCTTCCTGTCTGCCATCTGAATTTTGAATGGACCATGAACCCATAAACACTACATTACCTCACTATTTATTGCTTTCCTTTTTTTTTGCACTACCTACTTAATTTAACTTTTTTATGTATATTTCTTGTTGCAATTTATAGTTTTTATTTATTATTATGTATTGCAATGCACTGCTACCACAAAACAACACATTTCACAACCTATGCCAGTGATATTAGACCTGATTCTGAAAGATTAATTGGAACAGCAGAGGGAACGTGGTGTACAGTTATCCATACAGAATGTAAGAGACATTATAGGCTGAATGGTCTCTTTCTTTGCTGAATAATCTCTGCCCTTTTAAGCAATGGGGAAAGATTTACTGATAGCATTAAAAATTCAGGGTAGTTTTAGATTAAGATCATCTCTCTTCATCAGGAAGTGGCCGCAGAACGTATAATTATGTCACTGGCTGATATTTCTCTCTGCAGTTGCCGGCCCTTCATCTTCTGCTGTTTAGCATGCCTTTGAGATTCACAGCACATCCAATTCTCCAGCCCAACTGTTCAACTTACTGTTGAAACCAACAGAGGTTCTAGAACCCACCAAGCCAAGGGGATGGATTTTCAAGCCACAGCCATTCAACTGGGATCACCGACTTACACACTATTTAATTTTTCCTCATATTACCATTTAAAAAATATTTATTTATAAGCAGAGTATAGTAACGGACCCTTCCAGCCCAACAAGCCTGTGCCACCTAATTATACCCATGTGGCCAATTAACCTACAAACCCACACACCTTTTGAATCTGGGAGGAAACCGGAGTACCTGAAGGAACCACCGACCCCCACCCGGCCACATGGTGGATGTGAAAAATAATCCTTATGGGGGTGGCAGGATGCAGAAGATAGAATATCCACAATGAAGGGAAGTCCTTGATTACATTGGCTGCTTCCCCAAGTGTGCCAGCGAAGGGGAGGCTCATTCTCATGACACACTAGACTACGTTCACAACTCTCTGCAATTTCTTGCGATCTTGGGCCGAGCAGTTGTGACACCAGGTTGCGAAACATCCAAAAGAGTTGCTTTTTATGGTGCAATTGTAAAAATTTGTGAGGGTTATGGAGAATGTGCCAATTTCCACAGCCTGAGAAAGTAGAGGCACTGGTGTGCTTTCTTGGCCATGCCATCTACTTGGCTGTTGGCTTTTCATTCTAAGCTTCAATGAGGAGAAGTCCAGTCTCATAAATTTAGTTTTAATTATTGATAAAGCACGGAATAGGCCAGTGATTCCCAATGGGGGCAGTTACGTGTCCTAAGGGGGTGTTAGGGCAAATAAGAAGTTCAAGGTTCTTGAGGGGATGGTAAGTGGCACCCTAACTTGAGGCACGAGGCTTGGCCAGCTGTTAGTAGAGCAGGCACTTCCAATAAAAAAGATGAGGCACTGGAACACAGAAAGAACTATAGCTCTGCAGGCAATGAGCACTCATCATCACAACGCGTCTGAAGCTCATCCGACCTCACCAACCAAACAGACATTATTGGGGATGCATAAATTATCAACCAGAGTGCCTAACAGTTCCCCTTGACTCGAGACATGGAACGAGTTCATGCAATTGAACAGTTAGTAAGTCATGTAAACCCTCTGAACTTTCTCTACAGATCTACAAAAAACAGGTTGCTCAACGATACAGAACTGGCCAAAACCAAACGGTGAAATATAGTCCGTCAGTGAACCTGTCGACCCTGAGGATTCATCTTGAGGTGTTCAAAGAAACCTTGGCTTCACATGTGCAGTCAAAAACTATCTTTGGGGATTGTGAGACCTTATTTGATTGGTCAATCAAACCGGAATAGTATAAAGGTAGTTTGCCGAACACCAGCTCTAACCGAACTAACATTCAAACTCCAATCTGAATCCTTGTCAATGTAATTTTCACTGTTGTGATCGTCTTCATCTTTGCCTCGCCATTCCTTTGCATGCACTAACGTCGTTCCATCTGTGTCAACTCGCTGCCATCATCAACAACCAATAGGCATTCTCAGTTTGTAAAAAATGTTTTAAATTTAAATTTAGCCCCGTTAATGATGGAGAAATATGTACAGCACGATCTCCATGAGTAGGAAGGTGGTAAAGCCTTGAATTCTAATCCTGCTAAGAAACAGAAACTAAATAAAGTGTGTCAATGCAATATTACATACTTAGAGTATGTTTTTTTAAATATTTTTATTAAATTTTCAAAAAGAATACATGGAAGATAATATCTACCCTCCCCCCTCCCCTTAACCCTCCCCACTCCCCCCACCCCGCCCCCCCCGTATGTAGTCCTACCTAAAAAGAAAAGAAAGAAAAGAAAAAGAAGAACCGCCTGGGTATTGGAAGGTTTCCACATGCTCCATGGGATTCAAAATAAATTTAGTATACTTATTCGTTAGTTTCCCCAAGGGACCAAAATTTTTATCGGAGCAATTAAATATGCCATCCTATCTTTTGTAAATAAGGGCGCCAGATATTCAAAAATGTTTCATATTTATCTCTTAAATTATAAGTAATTTTTTCGAGTGGAATAGAACTAGCCATTTCATTGTTCCAACGATTCATACTTAAATACGAATCAGATTTCCAAGTAACAGCTATAGTCTTCTTAGCTACTGCCAATGCAATTTTTATAAATTCTTTCTGATATTTATTCAATTTAAGTTTTGGCTTTATCCCTTCAATATCACCTAGTGGAAATAATACAGGGTTATGTGGAAGTTGAGTTCCAGTAATTTGTTCAAATAAGACTCTTAAATTTATCCAAAAGGGTTGAATTTTAAAACAAGACCAAGTAGAATGTAAAAACGTACCAATTTCTTGATTACACCGAAAGCATTTATCGGATTGGTAACGTTTTATTGATCAAAATTGCTGCTCCCCTCGCTTTTGAATTAAATGAAGCTGCAACAACACTACCCACCCAATCTCTCTTTAATTTCTGATGTTCTGTTTCTGTTAAATGTGTTTCCTGTAAAAAGGCTAAATCTATCTTCATTTTCTTAATATGTGTTAAGATTCTTTTTCTTTTCACTGGTCCATTAAGCCCATTAACATTAAAACTCAAAAAATTCAATAAATTAGTCATTATTTTGAACAAAGTTACTCCAATCTAAAACATTACTTAGCTTTTCAACTCTCATAGTTCCTTGGGGAATCTCTTTGAACTTCACCATGTTGCTATGTGTTTCCCTCCCAATCATCCAGGCAAAAAGAAAAAAATAGAAGAGATATAAAAAAAGAAAAAACAAAGTACCCCCCAACTAATGTCGTGAATGAAAGGATACACAACACTACCCCTCTCCATTTTGCGGGTCGTGGCTAAAGCCACACTTGCACACATGATTAGCATAGCAATTGATCAGTGCTTCTTCCAGCTCCCCCGTAACAAAAAAAATTATATAAAAAAAAATTAATGTTACTATTCCCAACTAGTATCCCTCAAATTTTAACCTTACTTCCCCTCCCTCATATAATTAGTAATATATTTATATATTCATCCGCCTTCAAAAATCCAACAAGTCCATTCTTTGACCCAGTCTTCTTCTTCAATCCATCTCGCTCCCCTGGTTTTGTTCTTGTATCTGGTGAATATTCAGAGAGTCTTGTACAAACTGCTCCACTTTCCGGTAATCATCAAAAAATCTTTTTTCTCCACCAGGCAAAAAAATCTTCAAGGTTGCAAGATAACGCAATATAAATTGATAACCATGATCCCATAGGATTTTTTTCACTGGATTAAATTTCTTCCTTCTCTTCAAAAGTTCATAACTTATGTCAGGGTAGAAAAAAATTTTGTTCCCTTGAATCATCAATGGCCTTTTTCTATTCTTGGCAGCTTGGGCAGCTGCCTGTAGAATCCTTTCCTTGTCTTGAAATCTTAAGAATTTTATTAAAATTGCTCGTGGATATTGGTCATCTTGTGGTTTTGGTCTTAGAGCTCTATGTACCCGCTCAATTTCAATTGATTGGTCTTCCTCTTTCATTTGCAAAACTTCCGGGATCCATCTTTGAAAAAATTTTATTGGATTTCCTCCCTCCATACCTTCTTTAAGACCAACAATTTTAATATTATTACGTCTACTAAAATTTTCCAACATGTCCACTTTCTCCAAGAGTTGATTTCTTTCCATGTTCCAGACAAGCAGATCATTTTCTGTTTTTTCCACTCTATCATTAATATGCTCCATTTTTCTTTCCATCTTCTGAAGCTTCTTATCTATTTTATCCTGTCTTTTCATAGCTTTATTATAGCACATCCTCATGTCTCTAAGCTCTGCTCTTACTTTTCTTAGTTCAGCCGTTAATTGCAATAAAGCTTCTCTTATGTCTCTGTCATCTCCTTTAGTTCCAATCTCTTCCAGTTCTTCCTCCTCTTCTTCATCTGTATTCTCTGCGGTATCCGATTCTGACTCTGAGTCACTTGTTCTTGTAGTTTAAGATGTGTCGATTTGCGCATGCGTATTTCTGGCATCCTCTTCCGAGAGGCCGCTACCGCCGCCATTGCTCCCTGTTCTACGGCGGGGATAGAATGCATCTCCTCCAAAGGAGATCCAACCTGAGTCCGAGGCTCCATCGCTGCAGTAGGCCCTTTTTTCTTCCCATCTCACGGCGGCTTCGCAACAACAGACTTCTTCTGTTGCGGTTTAGGAGGCATATCGTAAAGTAGTCTTGCAAAGTTTATAAATAGTTTTCGGAAAGTATTTATTAACTTTGTTTTGTTTAAACGGTACTTTGCTAATTTTTTACAGGAGAGCTCAATCCCACGTCATCACGTGACGCCCCCCTCAAGTATGGTTTTATTAAGCTCCCATCAGATTAGTGACACCCCATGTGTCTTATTTGTAATACCGTACTGTCTAATGAAGCCATGAAACCAAGAAGGTTGCAAGAACACTTCCGTAAAAGTCACCCTGAAAAAGCTAGTTATGGTATTACTCAGTTCCAGAAGATGAAAGGCACATTTGAAAAGCATTGAAAACTCAAGTTATTTGCCAAGAAAGCTGAAAATGATCTTGATAGTGGTCCATTTGCTTCTTACAGCATGTCCACAATGATAGCAAAGTGTGGAAAATCTCTTACAATCGGTGAAAGACTAATAATGGCCGCTGTATCAGAAGTGCTCAGATCTGTTCTCAAAATGGATGCCAGTATTTTAAAACCAATTCCTCTGAGTAATAACTCTATAGCTCATCATATTGACAAAATGAGTAAAGATCTTGAGTATCAACTATGCACAGAGTTACAAAAACAGAATTTGGGATACAACTGGATGAATCAACTGGGTGAGATAACTAGGCATTGCTAATGGCATATGTAAGATTTAACAAAAATGGAAAAGTTTATGAAGAGATCCTCTTTTGTAAAAAGTTAAAAACAAATATCAACAGAGAATCAATCTACAATGAGCTCAAAATGTATATTGAGGATAAAAGTATTCGGTTTAGGAATATGATTTCTTGTATAACAGGTCACCATGCTGGTTTAGCGGCATTTATGAAAAAAGAAATTCCAAGTCTGTTTTAATCTATTGTGTAATTCATCATCAACATCTCACAAGACAAAAACCTTAGCCAGCGACATTTTTCAAACTTGACTCTTGTAATATTTACTATCAATAAAATTAATCTTCATCCATAAAATAGCAGAATCTTTCACCAGTTATGCCAAGATAACAATGAAGAGCTTGAACATTTACTTCTTCACACTGAATTGCGTTGACTGTCAAAAGGTTGCTGCTTAAAATGATTCTTTTATCTTTTTGACAAAATCAACAAGAACTTGGGAAACAGGTTGAACTTCTGCATGGAGTTGTGGCATACCTAGCCAATCCGTATGACAAAATGAACATTCTAAATATGAAACTAAGGGTGAGAATTTGAACTTAATCCAGGCAAAAAGTGCAGTGTCCACTTTTCTCAGTAAATTGGAAATATATAAGCAAAATATTCGGAGAAGAATGTCTCACAGTTTCCTTGCATGGGAACGATGACACCCTCTTTCACAGATGGTGATTTGCAAGAGTACTGCTCCAGCTACAGTAACTTAAGAAGGATTTTCAGAAACAATTCAAGGATTTGAACAATCTGGAAATTTGGGATTGGGTATTTAACCCATTTCTTTGCAAGGTAGAAGAACAAGAAGAGAGCACGAAAATGCTTTTCAAAAATATCGGCTTTAGAGGTATTGGCATCACTGTCATATGAAGTTTCCTGATCTTTGGAGAAGAACCAAACTGCTCTTCCATCCTCCTACCTTGTTGAAAGAGGCTTTAGCGCGGTGAGCGACATATTCACAAAAGCAGAAACCACTTGGACATTGTTATGTGTGGGGACTTAAGGCTTTTGCTGTCACAACTTGAACCACATATTTCAACTTTTGCTAAGGATCACTTGATAACAAAGCTGCTGTACAGCGCATAGGTAAGCTGGGTTTAGAGACAAGTAAAAATTTAAAGCAGAATAATTTTTCTCATGTTAGCATATGGTAGACATGTTTTTACACTATGGGGGCAGTGAAAAGTATATGGTGCCTCAGAGGATCCTTGGCAAGTATGAAGGTGCTTTAGGGGGTGTTGGCAAGTATGAAAGTGATTTAGGTAGAGATTAGAGAAAAACTGGAATAGGCTCATCTCGCCCTTTGAGCTGTGCTACCCCAGCAACCCCTGACAACCCTGATTTTACCCTAACCTAATCTCAGAACAACTTATTGTGACGAATTAACCTAATCACAGAACAACTTATAATGACGAATTAACCTACCCACTGCGTCACTACACTATGAGAGGAAACCAGAGTACCCGGGGGGGAAACCCACATATTCCACCAGAAAGATGTATAGAAACTCAAGAGAAAATCTGTAAAATGGCACTGAAATTGAGCTCTAAGTTCCAACACCCCAGGTCGTAATAGCGTTGCACTGACAGCTGTGCTACCATGGTGCCCACAACCAATGATTCTCTTTATCCCAATGATAAACCTTCTCCAACTGAAGCATATCTCTCCTTAAATAAGAAGACCAAATCATCTGATGATGAAGATCACCAGCCTCTACTAGATGACCAATCACTACAGATTCCTTCTGGCCTGCTGATAACACCACACATTTTCTCTTGTAGCTGGCTGGTGGCGTAGTGGCATGAGCGCCGGACTTCGGAGCGAAGGTTTGCAAGTTCGAATCCAGCCGGCTACCTTGTATGCTTTCCATCCATGCTGGGTTGAGTGTCAAGCTAGCAAATCGGCCTCATAAAAATAAGAAAGCCTGCTAAAAAAACCGCCATCTTGACAGCATCCCGATGACTCCACTTGGAGTTAAGGGCTTTCTTCTTCTTCTTCTTTTCTCCTGTGCTGCTTGTTGTTCCTGTGATTTATACAGACGTTGGTTGACACTAGTGGATTCAAATCTCACCACTTCATGTTCAAATGATTAAAGGAAAGTCAGCTGTCTTTCAGATGAATTCAACTATGAATTCAACTGGTGGATGAATTGCCAATGGTCATGGCAACTAACACAAAATTACTGAGGCCATCGATGCTTGTGTGCCTGGGTTTCTGGGTGCAATGTGGCACAATCCCACTCAGATGCATTTGGTACAAGCTCACACTTATCAACTAGGATGTGGTCGTCTTTGTACTGTATGTATGGACTGATTTAAGTGAATGGTTTTTTGAATGGGAAAGAAGATGGATCATCAACTTGCAACAATACAATCAATCAGTATCTCACTGAACAGACTTAGTGTCACAGATAAAATATAATCCCTGTTCAATGAAGAGAACTACAATGATTGATATCACAGATGTTTACAAGATATCAACTGGGAATTGTGACTGTTGTACTTTTGGGGTGTGTGTGTGTGTGTGTGTGTGTGTGTGTGTGTGTGTGTGTGTGTGTGTGCCCGTGTGTGAAGTAATTCTGGAAGCAAAATGAAAAATGTTGGACCATGGACACAAATGATTACAGTATAAACATCAAGAGATGAATATGCTTGATTCATTAAAGATAAGCCAAGATTGCATTTCAAATGTCAAAGTAAATTTATTATCAAAGTACATATATGTCACCACATACTACTTTGAGATTCACTTTCTCGCCGGCATGCACAGTAAATACAAAGAAACACAATAAAATCTTGAAGAGCTGCACACAAAGACAGAAAAACAAGCAAAGTGCAAAAGACTGCTAATAGCGTAAATACTAAAAGAAAATATAAAATAACAATAATAAGTAAATTACAGTGAATCAAATTAAAAATCATTTTGAGAAAATGATTTTGAAAAAAAAGGAAACTACATTCCATAAATATCCCAGCCAGAAATATAGCCTGCTATTCTCCAGTCTTCTTATCCTACCTGAAACCTGCTGGTCGATTGAGACCAAAATAAGTAACTTGCAATCTCTCACCTGGTACCTGGTCTCCCCAAGTTTCCTAACAAAATTTTCCTTGCATCAATATGCCTCATATTTCTCAACTTCTTGCCCAAATCACTCCAAAAACATAAAGTCATCAAAAGCATCCTAAATTCTGTTTCCATGCTTAATCTGGAACAAAACCATCTTAAGCACAGATAATTTTGATCATATATTTAAAATTTCCTTGAATATATTCTCAGAGTAATCCCTCTCTGACATAACTGTCTCACACATAGTTAAAGGCAAGCATACCAATGAATAAATACGGATCCTTTCTCCATAATTTTAACAAAAAATACCAGGAGAAATAATTTTGATTACCCAGTTCTCAAAGCGTACATTCATACATTTCAAAAGGGTTGCATTGTGCTTACCTCTCTCTTACATTAATAACAAATGATTTCTCACTTTATCAAGCATTTAGAAGGATAATCCTTCATTCATTAAAAGGAAAGTACGTGTTTGTCTGTTCATTTGACAGCAGGTCAGATGTCTGACAGAGTTTGACAATTTTGAAAACTGGAATACAGATCCTTGCAAGACAGCCCAACATTTCAGGAAGCAGATAAGCCGATTGGTAGGCAGAATACTGATTTGGGTATATCCAGGTCCAGTAATGATAATGGCTATACTGTTTGAACCAAATGCAGGAGCCCACAAAGAAACATCATTTGTTTTGAAATGAGACCTAAAGTTACACTCTTCGAACAAAATGACCTGTTAACCCTTGCTGAAATAAAGCAGATTAACATTCAGACTGAATTTCACGACGTAATGTTAGCTCATCTGCATTCAGAGGTACAAGCAAAACTCATGGTGTTTCAATCTGATTGTAAAAGCTATTATTATTCCTCTCAATCTTAATACCATTCAAGCAGACATCTGGCGTTGCAATACCAGAGATGAAAATCACTGTCTCAGTGATGCAACATGAAAAGCCTCATACACGTACAATACTTTTGTCAATTCAGGTAATATCCTCCTGAGATGTTAAGTGGAGAAATGAGGTGCAGTTTGCAATAGATCTTTATTAGCAGATTGCTTGAACACATTCCCGGTTTGGGATCCATGACCACAGTTTTATGTTGCATGGAACACTCAAGTCACTCAAATCCAAAGCCATTGGAGATGGGGACAGTGCAGAAGTATAGAGCTGAAATACAGGATTTGCCATAGTCATTCTGAACAGCAGGGCATGCTTGAAGGGGTAATTGGCCTGCTGTCTTCCTTCCAATGTCTCTACAGCAAAAATGAAGTCAATACTTATGCCTTATTACAACACTTCAAACCTAAAGGAGAAAACAGAGAGAAAGATCTTGAATTTGGATTGCTGATATTCTATATAGATGATTCTTAGGCTTCAAAAGCTTGGTATTGCTACAATACCCCAGCACCAGCAAGATACATTTAATCAGCGCTCGTAGAGCAGTAACAGTCAAAAGTAATGGGTCAGAAACTGGTGGGAAACACTGGCAATTCCACATGTAACTGCCTGCATTTCGCAGGAATACAAATGGAATCCGGAACCTTCTGCCATCCTTCCTCAGTCAATTCCAGATCACATTCCAGAGTCAAACTGCTCATGGAGTTCAGCACCAAGGTACAAATCTTCTGCACTTCCTCTGCCATCGCATTGAAGGGTTTGCCCAATGAACCTGAACCAATTTAGACCTGGTACAGGAACAGGAAACCCATTCATCTGAATGGAGAGGAACATGAGGTTAGTTATAATTTTTGAATTAATAGAATTTGCTTTAATGTTCTTAATGTTTAAAATTGTTTGTGATTAAAGTATGTAAATGCTTAAACATTTTTTTAAAATAATAGATTCATTGAACAGGTGCAGCTTGGGAAGGAGTTTGAGGACTTAGATGTACTGACAATAGAATACCAGCCATACATTTCCAGGCAGGATGTGACGGCGTTTGGAGGGAAATCGGCAGGCGGTGGAGTTCTTGTTGTCTGTGCTTGTTCTTCTTGGTGGTGGGCATTATAAAAGTGAGAAGTAATGATGGACTGCCTATGTAAATAACCATACTTCACTTTGCACAAGATGTACACTACAGCCACAATGCACCGGTGATGGAGGGAATTAATATTTAGGTTGGTTGAAGGGATGCCAATCATGGACTGGTTCATCCTGCATGGTACCCAAAAATGTTTCAGGCAGCCAACTTGACAGCATGCACTTAGCTAGTGTATGGCTCGAGAGGCGGGTCTTCATCCTACCACTGGGTTCTGAACAATCTTAGCAGTCCTGATCACCTACTATTTCCCCTGAAAATAATTGTTCTTCATGTGCCAATCTCATTTCCTTCCAACAACACAGATACTTTTTCCTATATAGAGGGAATTCCATATTGGAGCTACACTGAGCATATTTTTAACTTCTGACCCCTTTAGAGATTCAGTCCAAAATTTCAAATCTGTACCTACTGATCTTTATAACATATAATTATGGGAACAGCTTTCTACTATTTACCCAGTCTAAACCAGTCACTATCTTTACAATTTTATCAAATCTCCTCTCAACATTCAACACAGTGGGAAGGACTCAGCTCATGCACTACAATCTTGCAGCCAAATCCCCTGGAAACATTTTAGTAATGGTCATAATTACATTGCTGCTTTGAGATCTTGCCATCCATGTTCCTCGTAATGCATCAGAGGTTATGAGCCACTCTGGGATGTCACAGGTCAATGAAGGGCATGGCAGTTTTGCAAATGCACATCATTTTTGGAATGACATTCTAAAATGTATTCCAAAATACATTAGTATCTTAATGTAACATGTTATCCCAGGATGAAGCACTGAAAAAAAAAGCTGTTGGAGGCTAGAGATTAGGTCTTAAAGTCATTGATTTCTACTAATTCAAACAATCATAATATGAAGCAACAAGGACCTGGCTCTAAACTCCATACAAGCTAGTGCTCCATCTAGTGGGAACCTGAATATACTAATTCATTCCCATTAAACACACAACAGTCTGAATTCATCTTTCACAAAGTACGTGGAAATATGTTGTTTTCAAATGTGCTTTACAAAAAATGCCATCTAGTGAATGCATAAACTATAAAGAAATCCTGACACATTCCCAATCTTTCAATAGGACAGATGCTCAAACCCTTGTGAGGGGCACAGCTCCAGGGATTAAACCAAGCCTGCACCTTCCAACACAGAGGGTTGATGGGAAACTTTTCAATGTTTTCAGACAACCCTACTCAAATACTAACAATCCACAAAGCCTCTTGAGGTTTATAAGGAATCTGCACATCTTAAAGGCTTTAACTCCTTATATTAAATTAGAAAACTGGTTTATTATTGCACATGAACCAAGGTACAGAGAAAAACTTGACTTGCACATTGTTCAATTTATTACAACTGCATTGAGGTAGTAAATGTAAAATGAATAACAGAGTACAGAATAAATTGCAACAGTTAAAGAGAAGGTGTAGCACAGGTAGACAAGGCACTAGGTCATATTGAGGCAGATTACGAGGTCAGAAGTCCATCTTCTCATACTAGGAAACCATTCAATTGCGGGGTTTGACTGTTCTTGAACCTGGAGCTTGGTGCTTTCAGGCTTTTGTAACTTCTGCCTGATGGAAGGGGGGAAAAGAGAGAATTTTTGGGGCGGGAAGGATCTTTGATTATGCTGGCTGCTTTACAGAGGCAGGGAGAAATAAGACCTTCGACAACCTTCCATCTCCAACAGGAAGCAAATGCCTCAGCAGTCAACCAAAACAAATTCGAGTTAACCTTTAAAATTAACATTGATCTTGTCTTCAGAGACACAGCATACATTTTGTCAAAGAGGAAGGGATGGGGGGGTGCCAGGTTTGGAGAAATGTAGACAATGTATACCTCATCCTGAATGTACCTTAGAATGTGGTTGCTGTAAAATGTGCTTAACCCCCAGAGCAGCCAAACAACATACGTCACTACATGCTGAGGTTACATCTTCAATGTTGCCAAGGATGGGCCTTCCCACATTTGTGCAGAATGTGCCTTTTGGTTTGATCTTCCCATACTACCTATCATTCACAGCAGAACTTCATACCTAAAAATCCTTTCACCACAAGTTAAGTAAAGCAATGATCTTATGTGTGCAAACTTCAGCAGCGGTCTAACCGAAGCTGGAGCATAGCCTCCTTACTCTTATTTTTGAAGCCCTGACTGACGAAGGCCAGATTCCCTTTTGACTTCTACCTGCACTGCCACTTCAAGGATCTTAGGACTTGTGACGGTCCTTTAGTGTTCCCAAGGACCTTACCATTAATGGTAGTCTTGCCTCGTTTGCATCCCCAAATTTCATCACCGCAGATTTATTTGGATTAAGTTCCTTCTCCAATTTTTCAGCCCATTTCATCAACACATTGATTTCACTCTGTAGCAAAAGACTATCCTCCAGCCAATCAACATCCCAATCAGTTATGTATATTACTAGCAGCAAAGATCCCAGCACCTATCACTGTGGAACATGCAAACTTAAAAACAGGACTCTGCCTCCTGCTGTCAAGTTAATTTTGGATTTAATTTATCAACTTGCCCAGAATTCTATGGTGCAGAACCTTTTGAATCTGTTTCCCAAATGGGAGGACCTTGTCAAAAGCATCAGTGAAGTCCATATAAATTACATCTACTGTATTTCCCTCAATACTACTCTGCTACTTATAAAAAAAACTCAATCACATCGGTCAGACGGGATCTACCCTTGACAAAGCTATCTGAACAATGACTGATTGTTCCAAATGATGGTTCATACGCTCAGATTTTTTTCCCAATTATTTCCCTACACTTGACCCTAATGTGCCTTACTTTTGGTTGTTTTGCCCCCTGCAGTATATATTATAAAATGCCTTTGGGTTTACCATTATCCTGACTGTCAATGATACTTCATGATCCCTCTGCCTTCCTAATTTCAGAAGCTGAGCTGGAACCACTGTTCATTTTCACTGCAGTCTGAAGATCAGCCTCACACTAAACATCTGCAAGATAAAAGGACCTCTGACCTGCCTGCCCTCCTGAACAAAACTGTCCTCTCATAATAAAAGTTCCAAGCAAACCTGAGAAATGCGGAGCACTTCCCAAATCTCAGAAGACAATTCTAGAGGGCAGACATCAATGATTCATCATTGTCTTCAGTGCAAAGGCAGCTGTTGTTGGGTGATTTAAGATTAAGACTTCAGGGTGATTTAAGATTGAGACTTCAGATCTGGCACAAAACACATGGTTTGCCAAGCAGAGAGTGATCGACACTCCTTTGCACTTCCAAGAATGGGAATATCTACTGCAGGTATTTCAAGGCACCGGAGAAATATGGCTAACACAGTTTCAGCAAAAATAATTATGAGAAGGTTAAGTGAACTAGTGTCAGCATTTCCTAGGCCAACACCCTAGAAGTGAGGCACTAGTGGCATTCTACCTTGAAGAGGCCATACTACTTGTTTGTTTGACACGGTATTCCCAAAATATTCCAAACTGTAACACAAACAGCTGGGCATTCCCAGCATTTTAATTTAGTTTTACAGCACCTGTCATAATTTATTTTTATCTTCTCAAGTGATAATGTCTGGTTTGAAGATGAAAGCTGTTTGACTATCATGGCTGGCCTAACAACAAGCACCCAAAGAGTCCCTTTTGATATATGACATCATCACTTTACCTTGAAGCTCAATGTAAGCATCAGTCAAAAATATCTCTATGCACAGAGAATGGCATTTACTAATTAACATTTAATGGAATTAAATTGGAAAGGTTTGAGTATGTTAATTTTAATGCACATTATTGATCTTTTAATTTGTTATGTTAAGACTTCATGAAAAGCAGACACTCAAATTAGCTGTTGGCTGACTTATGAAGTTCATGTTAATTAATGGACACTGAAAGTGAATCATTAGTGAAAGTAAATTGCATTACTTAAAAGAAAACAGTAAAGGAAGAACTAGTTGATATGACGGGCTGTTGCCATCAATTCCGAAGAAACTTCAAACAATTGCAAAAACACGTTGGAAATAAAAATTAGGTCAGTCGACACCTGTATTGGGATAAGACACAACGTGGAGTAGCTGCTGGTGCTGCTGCCTCACAGTGCCAGAGGCTCAGATTCAATGCTGTCTCCAGGTGCTGTTTGTAGAGTTTGCATGTTTTCCCTGTGAGTGTGGTAGTTTCCTTCAGGTGTTTTGCTCCACATAGTCCAAAAATGTGTGTATTTGGAGGTTAATTTATCAGTCTAAATTTCCTCTAGTGTGTACTTCAGTGTTAAAAAATTGAGAGTTGAAAATCATGAGGGAAAGTCATAAAGAATTGATTAACATAGAATTTGTGTAAATGGGTATTTGATGATCAATGTTGACACAATGGGCTGAAAAATCCAATTTCATCCTGTATATTTCTATAAAAATCATGACTGTATTAAAAATTGACCTTTCTCACCCCACCCTCATAATGAACCAGCTATATCTGCAATGGTCATTATAAGTCCACAGGGCCACAGCCCATACTCTTGAATAGAGCACTAGGTAATGAGATTCCAATTCCAGAGCAGCTAAGCAAAAGTATCAAATACTTCATGAATGAACTGGACTTAACATGACTTATTTTTTACTACTGATTTTTGTTCTGTATATTACTGTCATTACTGCAAAGTTTGCAAACTCTCCTGGAACATGATCAATTTTTCTGACGCAATACAGAGGGGGAGAAAATTAAAGATCAGCACGACGTGGATAAAAGACTTCATAGTCTTTCCAGATGACCAAGATATGCAAATGTATTTTAATTGGTTTAGCAAGATGAGCTGCATGAACGGACTTACTAGGCAAGCAATTAAGTTAATTGGAAGCAGAATTGTGAGGGTTGAGATAGGATTCAAAGTTCAGAATTCAAAATAAATTTATTAGCAAAGTATGTATATGTTACATACTTGAGATTCATTTGAGATTTATTTTCTTGCAGGTGTTTAGAGGGAAAAATACAATAGAATTTACAAAAGCACTCTACATAAACAGAAACAACAGGAATTCTGCAGATGCTGGAAATTCAAGCAACATACATCAAAGTTGCTGGTGAACGCAGCAGGCCAAGCAGCATCTATAGAAAGAGGTGCAGTCGACGTTTCAGGCCGAGACCCTTCGTCAGGACTAACTGAAGGAAGAGTGAGTAAGGGATTTGAAAGTTGGAGGGGGAGGGGGAGATCCAAAATGATAGGAGAAGATAGGAGGGGGAGGGATAGAGCCGAGAGCTGGACTGGTGATAGGCAAAAGGGGATACGAGAGGATCCTGGGACAGGAGGTCCGGGAAGAAAGACGGGGGGGGGTGACCCAGAGGATGGGCAAGAGGTATATTCAGAGGGACAGAGGGAGAAAAAGGAGAGTGAGAGAAAGAATGTGTGCATAAAAATGAGTAACAGATGGGGTACAAGGGGGAGGTGGGGCCTTAGCGGAAGTTAGAGAAGTCGATGTTCATGCCATCAGGTTGGAGGCTACCCAGACGGAATATAAGGTGTTGTTCCTCCAACCTGAGTGTGGCTTCGTCTCCACAGTAGAGGAGGCCGTGGACAGACATGTCAGAATGGGAATGGGATGTGGAATTAAAATGTGTGGCCACTGGGAGATCCTGCTTTCTCTGGCGGACAGAGCGTAGATGTTCAGCAAAGCGGTCTTCCAGTCTGCGTCGGGTCTCACCAATATATAAAAGGCCACATCGGGAGCACCGGACGCAGTATATCACCCCAGTCGACTCACAGGTGAAGTGATGCCTCACCTGGAAGGACTGTTTGGGGCCCTGAATGGTGGTAAGGGACGCTTACACGGATAAGTGCCAGGAGGGAGATCAGTGGGGAGGGATGGGGGGGACGAATGGACAAGGGAGTTGTGTAGGGAGCGATCCTTTTTTAAAGAAAGGGGCTTCCCTTCCTCCACTATCAACTCTGCTCTTAAACGTATCTCCCCCATTTCACGTACATCTGCTCTCACTCCATCCTCCCACCACCCCACTAGGAATAGGGTTACCCTGGTCCTCACCTACCACCCCACCAGCCTCCGGGTCCAACATATTATTCTCCGTAACTTCCGCCACCTCCAACGGGATCCCACCACTAAGCACATCTTTCCCTTCCCCCCCTCTCTGCATTCCGCAGGGATCGCTCCCTACACAACTCCCTTGTCCATTCGTCCCCCCCATCCCTCCCCACTGATCTCCCTCCTGGCACTTATCCGTGTAAGCGGAACAAGTGCTACACATGCCCTTACACTTCCTCCCTTACCACCATTCAGGGCCCCAAACAGTCCTTCCAGGTGAGGCATCACTTCACCTGTGAGTCGACTGGGGTGATATACTGCGTCCGGTGCTCCTGATGTGGCCTTTTATATATTGGTGAGACCCGACGCAGACTGGGAGACCGCTTTGCTGAACATCTACGCTCTGTCCGCCAGAGAAAGCAGGATCTCCCAGTGGCCACACAATTTAATTCCACATCCCATTCCCATTCTGACATGTCTGTCCATGGCCTCCTCTACTGTGGAGATGAAGCCACACTCAGGTTGGAGGAACAACACCTTATATTCCGTCTGGGTAGCCTCCAACCTGATGGCATGAACATCGACTTCTCTAACTTCCGCTAAGGCCCCACCTCCCCCTCGTACCCCATCTGTTACTCATTTTTATGCACACATTCGTTCTCTCACTCTCCTTTTTCTCCCTCTGTCCCTCTGAATATACTTCTTGCCCATCCTCTGGGTCACCCCCCCCCTTGTCTTTCTTCCCGGACCTCCTGTCCCATGATCCTCTCGTATCCCCTTTTGCCAATCACCTGTCCAGCTCTCGGCTCTATCCCTCCCCCTCCTGTCTTCTCCTATCATTTTGGATCTCCCCCTCCCCCTCCAACTTTCAAATCCCTTACTCACTCTTCCTCAGTTAGTCCTGACGAAGGGTCTCGGCCTGAAACGTCGACTGCACCTCTTCCTATAGATGCTGCTTGGCCTGCTGCGTTCACCAGCAACTTTGATGTATGTTGCTACATAAACAGAGACTGACAAACAACCAATCTGCCAAAGAAAAAAAAATAAAAAATGCTAGGAGCATGAGTTGTAAAAGATTCTTGAAAGCAAACCTGTTTGTCATAGAATCAGCTTGTATTTTTGTAGACAAACTAAAATCACTTATTCAAAGTTAGCCCAGCAAAGCCACTTAAAACAAGTTACACTGTGAACCATGTCTGACATTTCTATGCTATGCAGTCTCATTCAATAATTCAACAATGTGCATCTGCAGAAATATTCTATAGTTCTATCTTGTTCAGGTAATCCATTGATAGCCAAACTTGAATTCATGAACTACATTTATTACTATTAACAGTTTAAAACTCACATCCAATGGCATTGAAATAGACGAGAGAGATTGAGAGTGCAGGTGGTGTAGGAAGAGCAGAGGGAAGCAAGAGTAGGGTACAGTGAGGGGAGTGTAGGGAGAGAGAGGAGGAAGCGAGGGCAAAGCGAGTTTGGAACGAGGGGCGAGCAGCCAGGAAGCTGGGGGTGAATAGGCCAAATTATCTGGGAGAGGCAAGGATCTGTAGGAAATGTTCAAGCTTTTGATTCATATATTAATAGCACAGAAACAATCCTGCATTTTACACACTGGGACAAGTTATAAATTGGCAATTAATCTCCCAAACAACACAATTTTTGAGATGTGGAAAGAAACCAAAGGACCTGCAGGTCACAAAGGATTTAAACAAACACGCAAACTCTAAGCTAAGATCAGTTATCTGTCTCCTCCATAACACCTACACCACTCACCCACACCAAGATTGGTCCATTCCAATAAATTGGAATGTAGCCAGAGTTAGATCTGACAACTCAAAATGTTCCTTCTTCCCCCACACTCACTGACCTACCTTTGGAATATCAAAATTTGTCTACAAACGTTTGTACATTGTTTCCACTAGAGATGTAAAGGATTTAAAGATATTATTATTTGGCAGAGTTGCAAGTTACACAAACATTTTCCAAATAGTGAGTGATAGAAATTTAGTTGGGTTACAATTTATCCGGTTATGCTCAATACGTGGCCCCTTTTCTGCAGTAAACATCTCAGTTGGTGTCCGGCAACTGTAACATTCATGCACAGCAAGAACTGCAAAAGAGAAAGAAATCAATACGGAAAGATCCACACTGGACATCAACCTTCTGACCGTCCTGCACCATCATAAAATGTGTTTAACACCAGACTAACCGAGATGGTACGAAGTTTTAGGCTGAGTTCATCAAAAGAGATTGCAAGACCCAATTGAATAGTTTATTTGGGACATATACTGTAAGGCTTCATATTAGACAGTGAAAATCAATCTAATTCTGGTATAAAGTACCTTTATCTCATCCTTCCAGCTTCAAAGCTTCAGGTCCTTAACAAGACCCAGCACCTCAACAGGAGATAAGAGGTTGCAGAGGCTGGAATCCAGAGCAAGAACCAAACTTCTGGAGAAACTCTGTGGGTCAATCAGAATCTGTGGAATTAGAGGGATCGTCAATGTTTCAGATCAAGACTTTACATCCCAGGCACTAACAGGTGGAAATGGAGAAAAAAAAATCAACAGATAGAGCTGGATGGAGAGAGGGAGAATGTAGACACAGGCTGGAAGACAACATAACTCCGACAGCCAATCAGCAGCGGGAGCAGCGCACAGCGAAGGAGATTGCTTGCAGGTCAGTGGTGCTCATTTAAAAGGAGAGCTTCGCAGAGCTACGGTGTCATTCTGTGGCCTAGTCAGCGGTGGGAGCAGCGCACAGCGAGAAGATTACTTACAGGTCAGCGGCACTCCTTTAAAAGGAGAGCTTCGCAGGTGTTCGGTGTCACTTCTGTGGCCCAATCAGTGGTGGGAGCAGTGCAGACCGGAGTAAATAAAAGTACAGAAGGGACAAGTGGCGGCCATTGTGAGTGGGCCAGTAGTGAGAGTGGAGGAACACACAGGAGAGTGTGGGGATGTGAATGGGACACCTTGATGGTATGTTGCCTCCCCAGTGCCAGGGTCATGTATGTCTCGGATCGAGTCCACAGCATTTTGGAGAGGGAGGGAGAGCAGTCTGATGTCTTAGTACATATTGGTACCAATGACATAGGAAGGAAAAGCAAAGAGGTCCTGAAGGGAGAATTCAGAGAGCTTGGCAAAAAGCTGAGAAGCAGGACATCCAGGGTAGTAATTTCTGGATTTCTACCTGTGCCACTTGCCATGAAGGTAGAAACAGGATGATTTGGCAGATAAATGCGTGGCTGAGAAACTCATTCAGGGACCAGGGCTTCAGGTTCTTGGATCATTGGGATCTCTTCTGGGAGTGGTATCACCTGTACAAAAGTGAGGAATTGCACTTGAACCCTAGGGGAACAAATATTCTCCTGGGCAGCAGGTATGTTAGAGCTATTGGGGAACCTCTAACTCATTTGGCAGTGGGATGGGAACTGGAGTGAAGGGACTTGGGATAGGTGAAAAAAGCAAAGATAGTGCACAGTCAGACTGTTAGGAAGGTCAGGCAGATGACAGGACAAAATTGCAACCAGAAGGATGAATATCAGTGCATTAGGGATGCAGAATCAAAAAGGGTAGAAAATATTGTACTCAAAGTGTTGTACCTCAGTGCACAGAGTATAAGATAATCTTGTTGCACTTTTATATTGTCAGGTATGGTGTTGTGCTATCAGTGAATCATGGCTGAACGATGTTTGTAGTTGAGAGCTGAATGTCCAAGGTTACACATTGTACTGGGGGGATAAGAAGGTAGGCAGAGGGGTGACATGGCTCTGCTGGTAAAGATAGCAGCAAATCAGTAGAAAGATGTGGCATAGAATAGGAGGATGTTGAAACCTTGTGGGTTGAGTTAAAAAACTGCAAGGGTAAAAGGACCCTGATGGCAGTTATATACAGGCCTCCAAACAATAGCTGGGATATGGACTACAGATTATAATGGGAAATAGAAAAGGCATGTCAAATCGGCAATGTTATGACAGTCATGGGACATTTTAACGTGCAAGTAGATTGCAAAAATCAGGTTAGTAATGGATCTCAAGAGAGTGAATGTGTTGAATGCCTATGAGATGGTTTTTTAGAGCAGGTTGTCATTAAGTCGACTAGGGGATCAGTTATACTGGATTGAGTGTTAAGTAATGAACCTGAGGTGATTAGGGAGTTTAAGGTTAAGAAACCCTTGGGAGACAGTGATCACAATATGAGTATCACAATAGCAGTATTTCAGTGAAGTAAGGAAAGTTACGGTTGTATGAGAGAGGAGTTGGCCAAAGTAAATTGGAAGGAGATGCCGAAAGGGATGACAGCAGAGCAGCAATGGCTTGAGTTTCTGGGGAAAAGGATGAAGGTGCAGGATAGCTGTATTCCAAAAAGTAAGAAATGCTCAAATGGCAAAATAGAACAACTGTGTTGACAATGGAAGTCAAAGCTAACCTATAAGCAAAAGAGAGGGCAGACAACAAAGCAAAAATTAGCAGGAAGATGGAGGATTGGGAATCTTTTAAAAACATATGGAAGGCCACTAAAAGAAATATTAGGAGGGAGAAAATGAAACATGAAAGCAAGCTAGCAAACGATATCACAGTGGATAGAAAAAACTTTTTCAAATATAGACAAAAATAATAAGAGATGAGAGTGGGTATAGGATTGCTAGAAAATGAGGCCAGAGAAATAATAACGGGGGACAAGGAGATGGCAGGTGAACTAAGTTGGTATTTTGCATTCGTCTTTCACTGTGGAAGATACCAGCAGAGTGGCAGGTGTTGAAAATGGTGCAAGTAATGAGAAGTGAGTGCAGTTACTATTACAAGGGAGAAGATGCTCAAAAAGGTGCATAAGACACCCGGACCAGATGAACTGCACCCTAGGATCTGAAAGAGGTAGCAGAAGAGATTGTGGACGCATTAGTAATGATCTTTCAAGAATCACTGGACTCTGGCGTGGCTTGGGAGGACTGGAAAAATTGCAAATGTCACTCTTTAAGAAAGGAGTGAGGCAGCAGAAAGGAAATTATAGACCAGTTAGCCTGACTTCTGTGATTGGGAAGATGTTAGAGTCAATTGCTAAGGATGAGGTTATGGAGTACTTGGTGACACAAGACAAGATAGGACATAGTCAGCATGGTTTTCTTAAGGGAAAACCTTGCCTGAAAAACTTGTTGGAATTCTTTAAGGTGATTGTAAGTAGGACAGATAAAGGGAATGCAGTGGGTGTTGTATATTTGGACTTTCAGAAGGCCTTTGACAAGGTGCCTCACGTCAGGCTGCTTACCAAGTTAAGTGTCCATGGTATTATAGGAAAGTTACTGGCATGGTTCAAGCATTAACTGATTGCTAGGAGGCAGTGAGTGGGAATAAAAGGATCCTTTTCTGGTTGGCTGCCAGTGACTTGTAATGTTCCACATGGGTTAGTGTTCTTCTTATGCTGTATATTAATGATTTAGATGATGGGATAGGTGGTTTTGTTGCCAAGTTTGCAGATGATACAAATATTGGTGGAAGGGCAGGTATAACGTTGAGGAAACAGGAAGACAGCAGAAGGACTTAGACTGATTGGGAGAATGGGCAAGAAAGTGGCAAATGAAACTGACAATGTTGGAAAGTGCACGGTCATGCACTTTGTTAGAAGAAATAAATGTGCAGACACTTTGGTAGAAGAAATAAATGTACTAAATGGGGAGAAAATCCAAATATCTGAGATGCAAAGGGTCTTGGAAGTCGCTGTGCAGAACACCCTAAAGGTTAACTTGCAGTTTGAGTTGTTAGTGAGGAAGGCAAATGCAATGTTAGCATTCATTTCAAGGGGTCTAGAATACAAGAGTAGGAATGTGATGCTGAGGCTTAATAGGGTAGTGGTGAGGCTTCACCTTGTATATTGTGAACAGTTTTGGGTTCCTTATTTAAGAAAATATGTGGTGGCATTCAGAGTATGACTTTGGGAATGAAGAGGGTTTTCATATGAGGACTGTTTGATGGCACTGGGCCTGTACTCGCTAGAATTTGGAAGGATGAGGAGGGGACTTATTGAGATCTTTTGAATGTTGAAGGGCCAAGATGGAGTAGATGTGGAAAAGATGATTCCCATGGTGAGGGAGTCTAGGTCAAGAGGACACAGCCTCAGGATAGAGGGGTGTCCATTTAAAACAGGGATATGCTTTAGCCAGAGGGTGGTGAATTTGTAGAATTTGTTACCATAAGCAGCTGTGGAGGCCAGGTTATTAGGTGTATTTAAAACGGAGATTGGTAGGTTCTTGATTGGCCACGGCATCAATAGTTATGGGGAGAATGCCAGGAAGTGGGGCTGAGGAGGGATTAAAAAAAAAGGATCAGCCACGATTGCATGGTGGAACAGATTCAATAAGCTAAATGATGCTCGTATGCCTTATGGTCTTATGGACAAATGGAACCAAATTAGACATGGATGATGGGCAGATGGAACCCAGTGGGAGCGGGGAGAGGAAAGATCAGGAAGGCCAAGGGAGCCTTGCCATATTATAGGTTCTTAGAATGTGGAACACAAACCGAGCCATCTTTCCGAATACAGAGATACCTGTAGAAGGGCCAGAATCTCTATCAAATTATGGGGTGATTTTATTGAAGACAGTTTGTCACAAATTCTGTTTTTCCCACACTACAAACAATATTTCAGAGAAAGCAGGGAAGTTATCCATTTAACAGATCTTGTCTGTAGGAGTGTTATAATGGTGAGATCACTGAAAACTTCAAAGGAGTACAAGCAGTTCTCAACAACGAAAGTTTAATTTTAAAACCTAACAGTTGGTCTACAAAAGAAACTAATTCTGAAAAAAAATCACACCAGCCAAATCAAATCTGCAGTTAGCATTCATTTTTATTCCTTGCAGATTATCTATGTTCTCTCAAGTCATATCATCTGAAGATAGTCCCAAAGGAGACTAAATTTCATAGATTAGCATTATAATCCATTTCAATTCTCTACAGAACTTTAGGGCTTCGCTACAGAAATATTAAGTTCCAAAAGCGAAAGATTATCCTCAAGGTTCTTCAGTCAGTCGCTGAAAGCTAATTTTGAATGCCTAGCTGTAGCATAAAGTGCTTGATGGACTGAGCATATTGATGCAGGAATGTGCTACAAGGTAGTCCAGATAACCTTTACTCATACTAGAGAATAAAAATGGGGCAATCACACAATTGGGACTATACTAAACACTTAGTCTAGGAAGGGCACTTGTAAGCATACTTCCCACCAGCACAAAAATACTAAGCCAATGACTGTCAAAGATTTAAATTAATCTAATAGTAACAGGGATTGGTGGTGTACGTAATATAGAAAGTACAAATTCCCACATACTATACAGGAGAATCTCATTAGTCTACAGCAGCAAGCCCAGCAAAAGGAAAAAAGTCTGGGCTTAGTTTTTAAGAAATAAAGCCAGACCAGTAGCATAGGAAAATTTAGGCAAACAATCCCACAATGTGTTTTATTGCTAAATCTACTACTACTACTACTACGTTGACTCAGGCCTAGGGGGCCGGCGTCGGGTATGATAACAGACTCTCCACTTCTCCCTCTCCCTCAGCAGTGTGTGCAGTTCATCTACATTAGCCGCGCCGCTGTCTTCTAGGAGCGTGTTGACCATAGTCTTGGGAGGGTGCCCAGGGATCATTCTCCCGTGCTTGGGCTCCCATATGATGACTAGGCTGGCAGGTAGCTCCGGATGGCATAGACAGAGCCCCGCTAGTTGCAGTCTTCTCGCCTCGATTTTAATGGAGCGTATCCGTAGGTTGTTATAGAGTTCAACGTTCGTCATGTGCTGTTGCCAACCCACATCAAGAGCCATCCGGTGCATTCGTGTATAGCAACCATCTAGAGACTTTCGTATAGTCTTGGTGAGTGTCCACGTCTCGCATCCGTACATAAGAATGGACTCTATGACTGCTATGAAAATCCTCTGTTTAAGCCCTCTGGTCAGGTTCGACTTCCAGATTTCCTTCATGTCGTTCATAGCTCTCCACGCCAGCACCTTCCGTATCTTTATGTCCTTCTCCGAACTGATCATTCTTGACCCGAGGTACTTGTAGACAAAGACTTTCTTAATGGTATCATTCTCTATGGTCTTGAGAGTACCTTCGTCGCAGATAAACGCCATGTACTCTGTCTTTTTAGCGTTTAGGTGAAGTCCAACTTTATTGCATTCTATTTCCCCGTCAGGTCAGGGGCTGCTGTGCTTCCTCCATCTGGTCAGAGAGCAGGACTATGTCAACTGCAAAATCGAGATCTGTGAGTGCTAAATTGCTAAATCGAAAGCCCCTTAAAGTGACAGGTGCTTGGAATCTTATGGCTGAATCAGATTGTTCAATGCAGAAGGCTTGGAGTATAAAGTGCAGGAACAAAATTATGAGAAAAATGAGCAAAACAAGGATATGGAAAAAAAACTAACAAATTTAAAAAAAATTAAGATGTTTAGAAATACAAGAGCAAGAGCAACAAAGGTATAGGGCAGGGGTTCCCAACTATTTTAATAGAGCCTTACCATTAACTGAGGGGTCATGGAACCCCCCCCCCAACCCCCCAAGGTTGAAAACCCTTGGTAAGGGGCTTAGTCAGTATTAAAAATGGTAACTTGTGTGTGGAGTTAGAGGACGTGTATAAGATTCTTAATGAACATTCTGTGACAGACTTAACTAAAAGAACAGTTAAGATGAAGTATTCAATGGGATTAACAGTGGAGGAGGAAGTATTAAGCATCTTTTAAAATGGACAAGTCAAAAGGCCTGAATGAAATATATTCCAGACTGTTTCAATCCCCTCTGGCTCTAGAAATGAAGCTAGAGGATTAGATAACTGCTAACACACTGTGCTTAAAAAGAGAGAATAGGATAAGTAATTACAGCTTTAACTTGAGTAGTGGGCAAAATGTTGGAATTCATTCAAGATAACAGTAATCCATCTCCTTCTAAATGAAGTGTTTTAATCAGGGATGGCCAGCAAAGATTTCTAAAGGGAAGGTTCTGTCTAACTAAATTGTTTTTTTTAAAAGACAACAAGAAGAACTGATAAGAACAATGTAATTAATGTAGTCTACAGGCATTCCTCACAACCCATCTCTATTTTCCCCACAAAACAAAAATATTTTCAGTTCATCGAAGTCCCTCTCAGTTCACAGAGCATTTCTTATTTCCCAACATTTCGATCAACTCCCACCTTCTCAGATTCTACCCCTCCCTTACATACCAGTGATAATTTACAGTGGCCATTCATCCACAGGATGGTGGCAAATTGGATATGTAACACACTGGGAAAGGGTTCACTGCTAATGTAATGGTTTTCCTGTAGCAGCAATGTTTGGGTTATGACTAGAGATAACAGGGGTTTTGGAATGTGTGTCGTCCACTGAAGGGAGTGTTTTTTCTTGTTGTGTGCCTGAGAGTGAGGTGATCTGGGTCTTTTGTTTGGCGACAGATGAAGAGAGAAGATGTGAGAAAGGGGAGGCTGCAGACAGCAGAACGAAGTGGACTTGGAGTGAGGAGCCGGGAGTCGATGAAGCCCAGGGAAATCAATGGAGGACCAACGGAAAGGAAACCGTGAGCTCCAATGTGCACATTAGACTATTTCATTAAAATGGGCCCTTTTCTTTTTGTTTTTCTTTACTAACCCTATAGTCGTATTAAGAACTATAAAGCTAAATTGTTTAATTTCATATGCTGTACTGTCTGTTATTTTGTGGTACTGATTTGTAACGGGGGAACAGATCACACAGCATCTACACGAACAAGAGGTTTTGCACCTCAGATTTCACAAGTTTTGGGGGGCCAGAGACTGTCTTCCCTAGACTAATGCCACTGGCCAAACCTGAGGGGTACAGATGCAGAACCACCACAGTGACACGACGGGAAACAAAAACTAATGTTGACTAAGTGCCACCTGGCTTTATCCTATTAGACACATCACCGTCCCCCTATCTTCCATGCAGATTAACAACTTACTGTCTCCTTTTCTGTTCTGACAAAGGTCTCAGGACCTGAAACGTTAATCCTGTTTCTCTTCCCATAGAGGACTGCCGGCATCTTATACGCTCAGTGTCACTTTATTAGGTACACCTGTACACCTGCTTGTTAATGCAAATGTATAACCAGCCAACCATATGGCAGTAACTCAATTTATGAAAGCATGCAGATATGGTCAGGAGGTTCATTTATTGTTCGGACCAAACATCAGAATGGGAAAGAAATGTGATCTAAGTGACTTTGACCTTGGAATGATTGTTGGTGCCAGACAGGGTGGTTTGAGTATCTCAGAAACTGCTGATTTCTAGAGTTTACAGAGAATGGTGTGAAAAACCAAAAAAAAATCCAGTGAGCAGCAGTTCTGTGAGCATAAATGCCTTGTTAATTAGAGGTCAGAGGAGAGTGGCCAAAGTGGGTCAAGCTGACAGGAAGGCGACCTTAATTCAAATAACCATGATTTCCAACAGTGGTGTGCAGAAGAGCATCTCTGAATGCACAACAAGTTGAACCTTGAAGTGGATAGGCTACAGCAGCAGAAGAGCACACCAGGTTCCGCCTCCTCTCTACCTAAGAAAATTTTTATTTTTTTTAAAATGTCTGTCACGAGCCTTGTGGCCCATCAGTCCAGCGCTTATGCCAGTTTCCGTGGCGTGAAGTGACTGAGAGTACAAGGCTCCCCCCGGATAGGCCGCCAGTCAATTGCAAGGTTAAACCCTAGCATTTTTTGCCAGTACCCATTCTCAACTGGGTAGACTGGAGCATTGTGTGGTTAAGTGCCTTGCTCAACGACACACATACTGCCTCGGCCGAGGCTCGAACCCTAGACCTTCAGATCGCTAGTCCAACGCCCTAACCACTTGGCCACATGCCACCTACCTAATGAAATAGCCACTGAGTATATTTCAGATACCAGTATCTGCAGTTTTCAATTCTGGAGGTTGATGGAACCTAAGTTCACTTCTAGTCAGTGTACTGCAGGAAAGATATACGTACAAGAGAAGAGCTAGATATTCACAAATATGTTTCAAGGAGTTGAACATTTTCATGGTGGATAATGACTATATTAGTTAGAGTTGTCTATGGATCAAAGAAGGATTAAGAGAGATTTCACTGAGGTGTTTAAATTAATAAGCATTTCCCTCAACAGTATAGTCAAAAACCAATGGGTATTGGGTTGAAAGGAAGAAGAGGAACAACATTTCCAGCCTGACAAAAATATCCCATTGCCCAAAACTGCTGAACTTAAACAGTACTTGAATGTGTCCACAAGAGCCTTACTGCAGAGCTGTGAACCTGATGCTGAATGCGGGACTACACATATTAATCAGTCTTTTCCTAATCAACATAGACACTGTGGGACATATGACAGCCATCCATTTTGTAAATTTTATGCCACTTATATTATGAACTTAAATGCTGCTCCAAGAGGTAGAAAAGTACTATTTTCTAATGACTGTATCCCAAGGCTTATACTGCTAAGTATTACTGAAGCAAACTTATCAGGAGAGCCCAATGTCTGGAAATTCCTAAAGCAGCCTAGACAGCAGTACTCTGGTGCGGTGTAGTAGATTGCTCTGATGCACGTTTCTGGCTGAAAGAACAATTTATCAAACTCATTTGGGATTTAACCTTCAGAGATTTCAAGTTACTTTTTTTTCAATTTTACTTCAGATTTTCAACTTCTGTGATTTGGAAAAGTAATCTCAGAAGCATGCCGTAATGAAGTGCAGAACTCACAGTCCTCCATCACTGTATGTGACCTGATAAATGGTCATTGATGATGTAATAAAAACCTAAAGCAATTTTCAGTTTTGCTTCTTTTCCTCCTCTCCAGAGGAGTATCAGGGATAGAAGCTCTTACCCATCATTGCCATGGAGATGTGTACTGAAGTATGACATTTTCTTAGGCAGCGCTTCAGAATGGGGAGTGACTTACTTCCACTCCTGAACACAGAGATAATCCATGTGGGAACCACAGACTCTCCTAAAGTTAACAGCACTCTTATACCATTTCTGTGTCTCAACTACCCATGTTCAATACTAACCTCTACTCTTGTCTGTGTGGAGTTTTTACATTTCTTATAGTGACTATATGAGTTGTCTCCAGTTGTTCGAGTTTCCTCCAGCACCCAAAAGATTTGACTGTCGAAACCTACCAAATAATCAAAGGCCTAGATAGGGTGGATGTAAAGAGGATGTTTACAATAGTGGGAAAGTCTAGGACCTGAGGGCACAGACTCAGAATAGAAGGATGTCCCTTTAGAACAGAGATGAAAAGAAAGTTTTTTAGGCCCAGGATGGCGAATCTGTGGAACAGCCTCCTCCTACATTAGAATGAAATACAGAGTAAGACCATTAATGCAACTCTCATTTCCAACACACAACAGCCAAACACTCAACCTATTTCCAGTGAAGAACATTACAGCATAGTACATCGCCCACAATGTTGTGCTTACCTACAACTTCCATAAAATAGAGATTTTTGTAAGAAATGCAAAATTCTCACTAGCTCTTACGAATATCCTGTCTGGTTTAATGTGAAGGAGGAGAATTCTTGATGGTTTGAGAACTTCTCAGCCAAGCATCGGAAATCATCAGAAAAGCAATGGAGGCAGCAGGCTACCTCACACATTAACCATACATCTGCCCACTAGGCCATGGTTCACCCTCCCTGTGGAAACGTTTGTAACTCCTACATTTGTATTCAGAACCGACAAAGACTCAAGTGGAACCATATTCTTTCATCCAGAGTGTAAAATATTTTTTTTATCTGCCTTGCAAAATTGAGTGTTGGTAACCAAAAATAAAATCCAACACATGGTCACTATATAGTTACGTACCTCAAGGAGATCTTGTGACTTTCTTGTGAGAATGATGTAATGGTCTTTTGGAGGTCGCCTGATGTAATTTTCCTGCCGATGTGAGGTCACGTGATGACATGTTCACCGCGGGTATCAAAGGGAAGACCCCTGTTGCGCAGTTAGTTTTCCAGTTAGAACGTCAATGCGATACTCCACTCGGCTGCTTATTGCATTATGACACAGTTTTGATTTTAAACAGAGTTTTATGTTCTAATGTCAGGTACAGAAGTTTGAGCCGGTAGTTTGACAATCGCTGCCCGGTTTCTTAATGTAGCTTTTCAGTAACATTGGAGAGTGAAGATGGGACCCTGAAGGAGATGTTCGACGGGTTTGGAAAGGATCGACCATTATTGAATTTGTTCAAGAAAGAGTGATCTGCATGAGAAAGTCTCTGCTAAAAGTGGCAGAAAGGCTGTGCAAGATCTATTCTACGGAGGAGAAGGTCAGTGCCTTTAAAACTGTTTTATTTCCGTCATCGTGAATCCTGTGGACGAGGCAGGATCCGACTGGGAGTGGCAGTGACGTCATGTCTTCAAGGAATTTGTTACTTCATGAAAGTCTCTCCTAATTGACTATGTAAGTCTCTTGGACTGTAAAATATACCATTCGAAGAACTGTGTTTAAATTTATCGTTTTAAGAACTGGTGTCGCATTATCGCTTTAAGAACTAGTACTGAGTAGCAGTTTACTGAATGGCTGCATAGCCGTTTACTTCCGGTTAGGGTTTTCATTTTTTTTCCATTGTTTATCAGGGTTTAATAAATGTTTGTTTATAAATCGTGGCTCGATACATTCATTGTTGCCAATCACGTGACAATATACAAAAAGTGTAATTGAGAAAAAGTACACCCCACAATCTTAATTATGAGGATATGAAGCCATTTTATGGGAGATTGTTAAAGCCAGTCTCCAAGTAGGCTTGAGGGGTAATAAGAGTTACATGACCTTCAATTTTAAACTCTTAAGACATTTTGGTTTTAAGATTTGAAATAAATACCAACTGCAATGATGTCTAAAAATGCACTAAAAGATTATACATTTTGTCTACTGGGAGGGATCATGCCCATCTTAGAGTGACAGAGTATTTAGTTGCTCTGCAGTTTTTCCTCAGAAAGTTATTCTAATCACTTCAAGACTCATTTAGTACAGATTAGCACATTTTGGCAGGGAAGCACGTTTAAGAGGAAAACTCTTGCAATAAAAATTACAGTATTAAGAGAATGCTAGAGTTCTTGAACACAGAATGAGGTATCATCTTGCAGGATTCCACAGAAAAAGACTTAAATGTTCAATGATAACCTGACACTATAGCTGTCATTCAGAGCTCTATGTTCCAAATAGCTCTTCTTCCAATATTGTGTGGCTGAACCTGCTGCTGGTGCATTAACAAGGGGTCATCAACTCTTCCAGGTTAGTTGGAGATTGATTTCAAGTGGTTTTTGATATGGTTTTACAAAAAATTCTGGTGCTTTTTAAAGAGTCTAATAAAGTTGTTGGCGCCTGCAGGTACGGCTCTGGCATGTGGTGAAGGAAATAGCTTCTCACTAGAAAGGATCCAAAAACTGGGATTGAGAAGGGACAAAGACTAGGACAAGAAGAATAAAGAAATATGAATGCTTCTTATAGCATCCTTCACTCTGATCAGATGATCTTTCCAAACCTGCATATCCCTTAATTTCCAAGGTGCCCATTGATCTATGGAAAATACAAAACAGAAATAGATGGGAATCTTACAGCCCTTGACTCTTTCATTCCTCCACAATTCAATTGCCATTCATAAATAAAATGAGTAAATGGGATAGGGAAACGTGGAGAGAAGAGCGGGCTTTTCAGCAGCTGGTCACTATTTGTTCAGGAAGTAATTACTCAACCTGAACGCCAGCAAAGAACTGAATTATAGGATGTGTTTCAGTAAGGAGTTCCCCAGTGAAATCTGCCACAACTACTATTTGTGAGCATTGCAAGGACTGCACTGCCATGTCCATCAATGAAATTGTGACCACAAACATTTATTTATTGATTGATTTATTTATTGATTGACATACAGCACATTATAGATCCTTCTGGCGCTTCAAGCCTCACCGCCCAGCAATCCCCCAATTTTAATCCTAGCCTAATCATGGGTCAAATTACAATGACCAATTACCCTACCAACTGGTATGTCTTTGGACTATGGGAAGAAACCAGAGCACCTAGAGGAAACCCACATGGACACAGGAAGAATATAAAAAGTCCCTGCATGCAGCAGCGGGAATTGAACCCAGATCACTGTTACTACAAAGCATTGTGCTAAACACCACACTCATGTGATTGACATCTTTTAAAGTATTTGCAACATCCAAGTTTAGTTTCCCCTACTGTGTTAGTAAGACCTGTAATTCTCAATTCTTCAAGAGTCGACGATATTGTCTCACCAGATGGAGGAAGCACATGGCTTCACAGAAATGCATGCTTCCATCTGGATTAAATTGAACAGACATTTCATGTCATTTCTGTATAGGAGTTTAATTGGGAGGGATTCCAGCCTCTTCACTTTCAGCTAATGAGTGTCCACATACAGCTCTTCATACAACTTGAAGTCTGGCATTCCATTGAGCTTCTTGCATTGAAGATTCCAAAATAAATTAAAGGATGCCTTCTGGATCACAAAGGCCATTCACTGGCGGCATGTCTCATGATTCCATGGTCTGATTCATACATTTGTGAAATGCATGGATTTAACAAGAGGTTAGGTGACACTTGAAATGTGATGGTGCAATGTTATACTATGCCAGAAATGGTTCCAGAACAATTTCCTAGCAAGGTTGTCAAGGTTCATGGTGTGTCACCATCATGATTTCATTTTTTGTTTTGTTAATTGTTGAAGTCTAATGAAGTTGTTAAAGATTCCTGGGAGTTATCTGCCATCATGGTGCAGTGTGGGCATGTGGCCAAGTGGTTAAGGCATTGGACTAGTTACCTGAAGGTCGTGAGCTCGAGCCGCAGCCGAGGGAACGTGTTGTATCCTTGGACAAGGCACTTAATCACACATTACTCTGCAACGACACTGCGGCCAAGCTGTCCTAATGCCGTTCCCTTGGACAATATTGGTGTCATGGAGAGGGGAGACTTGCAGCATGGGCAGCTGCTGGTCTTCTATACAACCTTGCTCAGGCCTGTGCACTGGAGCATGAAGACTTTCCAGGCGCAGGTCCATGGTCTCGCAAGACTAACGAATGCCTTTACTTGGTGCAGTGTACTTGGAAGCCCAGAAGTAGGGGGGTAGTGGTGAGGAGAAGAGGAAGAGCAGGACATGGGAAAGTAGAGGAACCAAACCTAAGCTGGGCTGTCCACAAGTATTCTTCCAATCATGATACCACAAAAAAACGCTAATTCCTTTTGTTATTGATGATCACTGGGTTTTCTAAGGGGAAAAAACTGATATAAACAAGCATGTTTTCACTGCAATATAAATAGCTTGTGTGCCTCTGATATAACTAGTAGTCCCAGACAGAGACTTTCCCTGCAGCGTAGCAGGGGAAACAATTTACTTTCAAAGGGGTAGACTGGAGGTGGTCTTTAGTGCTGACTTGAGCAGAACTAGCTAGAGCAAGCACAGCTTCAGGTCAAGGGCTCCATCGCTCTGAATTCCTGTCCAGTGGTTTAACCACCCAGCTATAGTCCCCTTTGTATTGCACTTGCCTCGCATGGCAATTGAGGACACATACTTTGACCTTAACTAGTCAAGTCATTCAATACTTCACAGATTCTTGATACATAAATCTTAGCATTGTCCATCACAGATAACCAATGCTATACACTTGGACCCAATGTATAGGGCACATCCTTCAGTCCTTACCTGGAAGGCTTCCATCATTATGGAAACCTGCTCTATCCAATGTTGTTCCATCACTATACATACTTCTTCAATAAAATAAGATCCACAGCCCAGCTCTCCTTTAATGGACTTTTTTCAGTAACGCATGAAGCTCAGATAGTGAAAGCCAGCCACTGTGTTATCCTTAAGGAATCAAACATCCATCCTCTTGTGTAGTTGCACTATGTATGGTCTGTCTGCATTAGCTGCAATTGACTTGGGAGAATCTCTAACTACATTGACCACCCTTGAATTTCTCCTGTTTGTGTGATATTCAAAGATGATGGCATGCCAGAAACACAATATATATTTTCATAAATATTTCATATGATAATCAATGCCTGCCAGGTAAATAACCCAACAGGATAAAAACATTCAATTTTATTTTAATGAACATGCTTTTAAAATGATGCAGAATTTTGCTAAGGATTGACAGTCTACACCAACAAAACCTTCTAACACTTCCACCCACTGCCACCTTACTGGCGTTAGATACTAAATGCCATCTTGTCTACTTCACCTTGAAGCAATTTCAATAAATATATGGTGAACACAATGTAATTTACAGCTACATTTTCTTTTAATGTTGCAATTTTTCCATCGGCTTTCTTGATTTCACAGAGATTTATGTGCTCACTAAATATTTCACCCACTGGGCTTCAGTTCCAAAATCACATCATGTTTAATTCCCTGATCTCATTCACTTTGCATTCCTCCTTCATTTATAACATTTTCAAAATAAGTAGACGTGACAGAAAAAAAAAGCATAACACCGGTGACAACAAACCTAACCTAATAAAGAATCAAAAATAACCCTATTTTCTTGTGCTTTCAAATAAACCACCACGAGCATGTTTAAGTACTCTGGGGCAAACCTTGCTGGCTATTCTAATTGGAACGAGGGCAACTCAAATGTTTAAAATTTGGTTATAAAGCTGACATTTACTGAATAATTGATGATACCATAGGTACCATCATGTACTTCTGCTGGACTTTACCTAGAGTGCTGCAGTCCAAGGCCTGAGACTCAAGACCTTCCTATGCTACTGGATTCTTAACTTCCTGACCAACCGTTGCAGTCACGGGAGCTCCGTCGCAGGAAAGCAGCATCCATCATCAGGGACCCTCATCACCCAGGGCATGCTCTGTTCTCACTGCTGCCATCAGGAAGAAGGTACTGGACCCTCAGGACCCACACCACCAGGTTCATGAACAATTACCCCTCAACCATCAGACTCCTGCACCAATGGGTTCAGGATTCAACTTCAAAATTCAAAGTAAATTTATTATCAAAGTACACATATGTCACCATATACAACCCTGAGATTCATAGAGTCATAGAGTCATTGCGCACATACTCAGTAAATTCATTAACAATCATAGAATCAATGAAAGAATGCAACTAACAGGGCAGACAACAGTGTGCTAAAGACAGCAAACTGTACATTACAAAATATAAAAAAAGAAATAATATAAATAAATAAATAAATAAGGAATAAATATCAAGATCATGAGATGAAAAGTCTTTGAAAGTGAGTCCATAGGTTGAAGGAATAGTTCAGAGATGGGGCAAGTGAAGTTGAGTAAAATTATGCTCTTAGCTTCAAGAGTCTGATGGTTGAGGGGTGAGAACTGTTCCTGAACCTGAGGGTATGAGTCATAAGGCTCCTCTGCCTTCTTCCTGATGGCAGCAGTGTGAAGAGAGCATGCCCTCAGTGACGGGAGTCCCTGAGGATGGATGCTGCTTTCCTGTGACCACACTCCATGTGGATGTGATCGGTGGTAGGGAGGGCTTTACCCATGATGGACTGAGCCATAACCACTACTTTATGGAGGAATTTCCATTCAAGGGCATTGGTGTTTCCATACCAGGCTGTGATACAGCCAGTCCATAGACTCTGCACCACTTATCTATAGAAGTTTGTTGAGTATTGGATGTCATGCTGAATCTTTGTAAGTAGAGGTGCTGCCCTGCTTTCTTCATAATTGCACTAACATGCTGGCGCAGGGCAGCTCCTCTGAAATGAAAATCCTGAGAAATTTAAAGTTGCTGACCATCTCAACCTCTAATCCTCCAATTAGGCTCATGGACCTTCCGTTTCCTTCTCCTGAAGTCTGCTCCTTGGTCTTGCTGACGTTGAGTAAGAGGTTGTTGTGGCGCCATTCAGCCAGATTTTCAATCTCCCTCCTATGTGCTGATTCATCACCACCTTTGCTTCGGCCTATGACAGTGGTGTCATCAGCAAACATAGATATGACATTAGAGCTGTGCTTAGCCACACAGTCATAAGCGTAAAGCGAGTTGAGCAGAGGCTAAGCACACAGCCTCCTGTGCTGATGGAGATTGTGGTGGAGATGTTGTTGCCAATCCAAACTGACAGAGATTTGCAAGTGAAGAAGTCAAGGATCCATTTGCACAAGGGGGAATTGAGGCCAAGGTCTAAAAGCTTATTGATTTGTTTTGGGAGGTGATGATAGCATTGAATACTGAGCAGTAGTTGATGCAGAGCATTCTAATGTATGCATTTTTGCTGTCCAGATGTTCCAAGGTTGAGTGAAGAGCCAATGAAATAGCAGTTGTTGTGGACCTAATTAGCCAGTAGGCAAACTGGAGTGGATCCAAGTCACTTCTCAGCCAGAAGTTGATATATTCCATCACCATCCTCTCAAAACTCTTCATCACCATGGATGTAAGTGCTACTAGACAATAGTCATTGAGGCAGGTTGCCATATTCTTCCTAGGAACTGGTGTATTTGAAGCCAGCTTGCAGCAGGTGGGTAACTCAGACTGCCAAAGCGAGAAGTTAAAGTGCTCAGTGAACACTGCAGCCAGTGGATCAGCACAGGCCTTTGGTACTTGGCCAGGTGCCCCACCTGGGCCAGAGGATCTCTGTGCATTCACCCTCCTGAAGGATGCTCTCACGCCAGCCTCAAAGACTGAAATCCCAAGGTCTTTGGGGACCACGGGAGTTCATAATGGTTCCTCTATGTTTTGATAGTCAAAGTAAGTATAGAAGGCATTGAGCTCATTTGGAAACAAAGCCCTGTTGTCACCCACGTCACTTGATTTCATTTTGGAAGAGGTGATAGCGTTCAAGCCCTGCCACAGCTGTCGAGCATCCTTCATTGATTCAAGTTTAACCTAGAATTACCACTTTGCCTAAGAGATGGCTTTCCGGAGATTATATCTGGACCTCTTGGTTGTCAGACTTGAATGCCTCTGATCTAGCCCTCCACAGATTATGGATCTCATGGTTCATCCAGAGCTTCTGGTTGGGGAAGCCTGAATGATTTTGTGGAGACACACTTGTCAACTATTGTTTTTATAATATCTGTGACAACTGTGGTGTATTCATTCAGATCCACAGATGAGTCCTTGAACATGGCCCCAGTCAAAGCAATCCTGAGCCACTCCTCTGCCTCCTGCAATCACCACTTTGTTGTCCTAACTCTGGGGCCTTGCTCTTTCACCTCTGCTTGTATACTGGTAGGAGGAGAATAGCCAAGTGATCAGATTTCCCGAAATGTAGTCTGGGCATGAAACGGTAGGCATGCCTTATCTTAGAATAGCAGTGGTCTAGTCAGTGGTCTAGTGTGTTGGGACCTCTGCTGCTACAGGTTACGTGGTGATCATATTTAAGCATGGATTGCTTCAAACAAGCCTGACTGAAATCCCTGACGATGAGTTGAGATTGTCAGGATAAACTGTTTCTTGGTTGGTGACAGCATCATGCAGTAACTCATGCGCTTGATTATAGACAGCCGCTGGTGGTATCTAAATTGCGTTCTGAATCATGCAGCAGAACTCTCTTGGTAAATAGAACAGTCGGTATTTTATCATTAGGTGTTCAAAGTCAGGGAACACAGGTACGACAAAACTGCCACATCGGAGCACCACAGAGAGTTTATCAGGAAACACACACCACCACGTTTTGCCTTTTCTGAATCAGCAGTTTACCCATCCTGTGTACTGAGAAGCCTACAGGACTGGTTGCCATTTATGGTATACTCTGAGTAAGCTACATGTCAGTAAAATACAGAACACAATGATTCCTCATTTCCCTACGATACACCAATCTTTCCCTTTGGTCCTCAATTTTGTTCTTCAGTGACTGCACATTTCTCAGTGACCTGCCTCATCACTGAACTGCTCCCACAACTTATAGACTCACTTTCAGGTACTCTTTATCTCATGTTACCAATATATATTTTTATTGATTTATTTTTCTTCTGTACTTGCACAGTTGTTTTTCCTCCATCTTGTTGGATGCGGTCTTTCACTGATTCTATTATGTTTCTTGGATTTACTGAGTATGCCCGCAAGAAAACAAATCTCAGGATTGTACGTGGTGACATAAATGTACTTTGACAATAAGTATACATTGAACTTTGAACTGACCACAATCAGATAGCAAGACCACCACCACGACTATCCTTAATACGAGTGTCCCACAAGGCTTCATCCTCAGCCCCCTACTTCACTCCCTATACACTCACAACTGCATGGCCAGACTTTTCTCTAACTCCATCTACATTCAATCAATCTCAGGGTTGTATGTGGTGACATACGTACTTGATAATACATTTTCTTTGATCTTTGATCCTTAAAGGTTGAGGTGATATCACCAGAATGTGCTGTATTTCAAATAAAGTTGAGTCAGAGAACAGGAAGTAGAAAGAGCCTAGTAACACGGTGTCATGACAACAACCCTTCCCTCAATGTCAGCAAGAAAATAAGCTGGTCCTTGACTTCAGCAAGAGGGGTAGTGCACATGCTCTTCTTTACATCAACAGTGTTAAGATCGAAAGGGTTGAGAACTTCAAGTTCCTGCCAGTGAATACCACCAATAGCCTGTCCTGGTCTAACCACATTAACAGCTCAACCAACAAAGCTCAGCAGAGCTCAATTTCCTCAGGAGGCTAAAGAAATTTAGCATGTTCCCTTTGACCCACACCAACTTTTATCAATGCACAGTAGAATGCACTGGATGCCTCATGGAATGATAGGGCAACTGCTCAGCCAGTAACCACAAAAAATTACAAGGGTGGTGAACACAGCTTGGTACATCAAGGAAACCATCCTCCCCCTCTATATGTTCTGAGTCCACTTCTTGCTGCCTTGGTATAGTAACGAGCTTAACCAAAGAACCCACCCATCCTGGACATTCTCTCTTCTCCCCCACAGCCATTGAACAAATGATACAAAGGTCTAAAAATACAGACCTCCAGGCTCAAGCACAGCTTCTACCCCACTGTTATATGACCTCTTCCTTAGTACAATAGACTTGTCACTTCACAATCTACCTCATTATGACCTGTTGTCTACATGCACAGCAGGTCACTGTAATTAAGACTGCACTCTGTTATCGATTTACCTTGTACCACCTCAATGTAATGCTGCAAAGAATTGACCTCTATGAACAGTATGGAAGTCAAGTTATTCATTGTATCTCGGTACATGTGAAACTAATACACCAATTTACCAATTTTAATTTACCAATTACTGAGATTCCTCAGCATCATACTGGGAAACTGCCACTCAGATTCGACACAAAGGCAGTGCTTACTCTGGAGTAAGAGCCATCATTGGTTTCAGTCAGGATACCATGCCTGCAAATCAGGAAGAACTGGGAAAGGCAAATCATTTATTTTTAATTAAAAAAAACACAATGCAGATACTGCAAATCAGAAATAACAATAACATGTTGTAGACATGCTGGTCTTGCAGCATCTATGCCACTAGAAAGAGTTCTGACAAAGGATATTCAAACTGGAACTTTAACCTTTTCTCTTTCCACATTGACCTGCTGAGTGTTTCCAGTATTTTTCATAAGCAATATTTTTAAATCACTTTGTTTTAAGTGTTTTGTTGTTTTAAAAACATGTTTAATATTTTAAACTATTGTAGGAATATTTATGGTAATGTTAATATCATTTAAATTGTTCCTGAACATTAAACTGTTGAAATAGTTTACAGCTTTGACAGAAGATAAAGCTCCACTTTGGCTTTGCATTCTGTTAAAACCTGCCAGATATTCCCCGGGGCAGGCACTTTACACAGTGTTTTTTTTATTTGCCTTGGACTTTGACACCAACTCCAGGATTCACAGAGCCAGTGAGATTGGCCTCAACACCTGGCCCACACAGTGGCTGCCGGCTGTAGGCTTGACCCAGTATAATCTTATCTTTCATCTTTACAGATTTCCTGGGCACCATAACACACCTATTGCTTCTTCCAGCATTAGAATATTTATCACACACTTGTCCTCATTCAACATTTCAACAGTTCTTTAGAGATATGTTTTGATTTCCTGCGTAGCAATCAGGGGCACCATGGTACCATGACAGTTAGCGCAACGCTATTACAGCTCAGCATGTTCCAGAGTCCAGAGTTCAATTCCAGCGCCATCTGTAAGGAGTTTGTCTTTTGTCCCATGAACTGTGTGGGTTTCCTCGGGGTGCTCCAGCTTCCTACCACAGTCAAAAAATACACTGGTTAGTAGGTGAATAGGTCATTGTATATTGTCCTGTGATTTGACTAGTGTTAAACAGCTGGGTTTTTGGGTGGTGCAGCTGGTTGGGCTGCAAGTGTCTGTTCAGCACTGTACAGGTTTCCCCCGCCATCCGAAGGTAGAGCGTTCCTATGAAATGGTTCGTAAGCTGAAATGTCATAAAGCGAAGAAGCAATTACCACTTATTTATAAGGGAAAATTTTGCGAGCGTTCGCAGACCCAAAAATAACCTACCAAATCATGCCAAATAACACATAAAAACCTAAAATAACAGTAACATATAGTAAAAGCAGGAATGATATGATAAATACACAGCCTATATAAAGTAGAAATACTTCTCTACAATGATTGCCTGCACAGATCTCTGTATCAAAAATCTCACGCAAGTGCTCTCAGCAGAAAATCTCACACAAGCGCTGTTGGCATTAACGCGCTCTCCAGTAACCTTTAAACTATGAAGCTGCCAAATCTACCAAATAACACGTAAAAATATACAGCCCATATAAAGTGGAAATAATGTATGTACAGTGTAGTATGACTTACCGGAATTGGGAAAACAGTTTTGAGCACACTGATGATGGTGTGTTAGACTGAGTCGTCGCAGGCTGGGTGGTGCAGTGGCCCCCACCCTCCGGGCCGCCGACCTGATACATTGCTGCAAAGAACGCAGTGGTAGCCGGGAGGCACCCAGCACATCTTTAAGAAAAAGGCCAAAATAAACATGCTAATTAATTAGGTGCTGCCCGGCACGTAAATGTCGACGCAGATCAGAGGCAATTGCCGATTGCATCGCCTCTGATCTGGGCTGTCAATTACGTGCTAGGCGGCACCTAATTAATCAGCATGTTTATTTCAGCTTTTTTCTTAAAGATGTGCTGTGTGGCTCCTGGCTACCACTGAGTTCTTCACGAATCGGGACAGTATCTGTCTGGGGCCCGGGTGTTTGGGTGGTGGGACACGGGGGTGTCATCTCATCGTCGGTCAGGGCAGGCAGCTCATCTTCTCCTATGACTGCCCGCCTCGATGTCGAAGGTCGAGGTTCATCGTCTGCTGTGGCTGATGTGGAAGGCTTGCTTGACTGCTGAGCCTCAAGCATTTTTCTATCATACAGTTGTTTGTAAGCACTCAAACCATCCTGCAAATATCCCCTAAACCTATGTACCCTTTCAAAATTACAGTCGTACTTTATCATTGCAACGAAAGTCTCACGCAGTTGCTTCACTTTCTGCATCCAGTTGCATTCGGTTTCGATTGTTATCCTTTCCTCTTCCAATTGCATCAGCTCTTCAGCTTTGGTCTTGGTCATGGGAAGCCAAAACCTCTTCAACATCATCTTCGTCAACGTCCACAAGCCAAACTCACTTTGTCCTTGCTTCGTTCACCATGATCAAAACACTTAATTATGTCTAGTTTTATGCTAAGTGTAACACCCTTACTCTTTCAGGCTTTTCCGACATCTTAGAACTCATCTTGCTAACGGCTGCTCAATGCAACGTGTTAAAGCAATGCCGTTCCGAATCCGGGGCAGAGCGGCTGCTCAGGGCGCGTGCTGCCTTTTATTGCTCGCTGCCTTTCTTCGTAACAGTGAAAACACCTTCTGAAAGCAAAAACAGGGTACTAATGTAGGTCTTTCATAACGTGAGGTTTCGTAAAGCGAACGTTCGAAAAGCGGGGAACACCTGTATCTCTAAATAAGCAAACAATAAATTCGACAAGGTTGCCAATAAAGAACAGTGAAACCAAACCACTTATACTGAGTTGATTCAATTTCTTAATACAGGTAAATGTAAACTGAGGCAAATTAGACTGAATACATTCATACTTGTTTATTAATTTTATTCATACTCCTGCACATATGGGAAACTTCTATTCTCAGCAATTTGATTAGATCTACTTGTCATTGCTCTACATAGACATTATATATGGTAAATTCAGAAAGCTTTTTTTTAAATTAGAGCCATGGTACATTTACAGTTATAGATGATTAATGGGCTACAATTTGCATATGCCAGATATATTCATGTTTGTCAGGAAGGTACTTCAGATTCAGATTTATTCATCACAAGTGCATCGAAATGTGCAGTAAAATAGGTTGTTAATGTTAACAACCGACACACACAAGGATGTGCTGGGGGCAGCCTGCAAGTGTCAGGCACCAGCAGAGCAAACTCACCACCCTTGGCAATACAACACAGAATACACCAAAACAGAACATACCAAGTGACAAAGCAGTAACAGCAAAACAAGCTCCATTCCTCACTCTCACGCACCCCGCACATACATAGTCCTCTAACCTCAATACAGGTCATCTTTGCCCTCCAGCCTCCATGAAAATCTATGGATTTTCAGACATCTGGGTGAAATGGTGGGCAAAAGAGAAGCAGTGACAAACCAGTTGAAATGGAAAACAAAGACTAAATTTTGATACATTTTTACAGAAGATTCTAAGATTTCTATAAATGCAAGGAAGTTCCGCCCCACCCCTTCATGCTAAGTACATCCCATCATCAGATTAGCATGTGGAATATATACAATAAATGCTAACACTATGTATTTGTAAATTTTAACTCCCATGACAATTTCTATAAATACTAACTGGAGCAAAATGCCAAGGCACAAATGAAACTAACAAGTTACTTGATACCTTTTCACAGAAACCATAACAACTGATTCAAAACAAAGCTGACCAGCGATAATGTGACTATTTTAAGAGTGGCGCCTGATGCAATCCCCAGAGTAGCTTCAAAGTTGTTCAAACATTTTCACTGATCATCAGCATTTTAAAATGACAGTGCTTCAGCACAAGTTTCAGCTCATCTACAATTCACACACAAATATCAGCCTTTTTCACAGCATTACACATACTCACTATTTGAACGTTGTCAATCTTTAGCCACTTAAAATAGTTTTGAAGAGGGCTGCAAGTAACTGAACCAGCTGGATTGGTTGGAAGCTGATTTATAGCCAACACATGGAAAATCACTGGCCACACATACACTCTTTATTTAAGGTGTTGACTGCTATATAGAATACCCCATATTTTAAATTGTAATACCTCCCTAGAATCATTGAATCTTTACCTCCTTGCCTTTGAACACAATTTCTCTACTCCTTTCTCTAACATTATTTCTTGGATGGATTCATAACTTTAGTTCTTCACAGCCAAGTGCTAGCAAGGTGCAGAGGGGGAGGAACTTGCCCACACGCCTACCACCCACCTTTCCTCTCCGATGCCTTGACTCCCATATAACGTTCAACGAGTAAAAAAGCAAACAATTCCCACTGTGAACATGAGAATAAAAGGGACAGGCCATTCCACTGGAAGTGCACTAACTGGAAAAGTTTATCAAAATTATTACTTCAGGGACTGACTCAGGGCTTTGAAATTTCAGCGACCATAACACACATGGGTTTTGCTGATGACTGCAGAAACCCCAAGTTTGCGGGGTACTGATTTTACAGAAGAAGAAATATTTGTGCTTCGGAAGCAGTATTGCACAAGTTACTTCTGTGAGTGGATCTATTCATGAGCAAGAGGATAACAAAGGAAAGAGCAGGGTCAATTAGGGAACCAAAAATGTAAACTATGCAAGACAGATGCTTGAACAAGTTTATTAATGAATATTTCATGATAAAATAGGTGGTGGGATGCTGATATTGCATTTAAATGAGTGCAAAATATTGCATAGGATAAATATAATAGAAAAGCAGCTAATGGAAGTCAATCCAGAGAAGTGAGGTAATGAATTTGAGCAAGTGCAGCAAGATGATAAATGGGTGGATATCAACAGCAACTTGGAACAGTAAGATCTTGGGGTATACAACCTCAAATGTGGCAAAATAGGTCAATAAAAGGAAACTAACAAGGCAAATGGAATACTTTATTCGAGAATAATGCAGGTTAAACAGATTCTACATACCACAGCAGTTACGAAAGGAGAGATTTCAGATCAGTTTAACAAAGATGTTGTCAGGAATGGTATGGTGTAGAGAGGAAAAGTTAATAATGGTATGGAGAGAGGAAAAGTTAATAAGCTAGGGCTATATTGTTTGGAACAAATGAGGCTGAGATGGAGCTTGATTAAGAAAATAACAGGAATAGCTGAGTTAAATCGGAAAGACCCTGTTTTAGCTAACTGGGGAAATGAAGATGGTTAAAGCCCCTTCCCACCACTGAACACATCTACACAGAACATTGTAGCAGGAAACCAGCATCCTTCAGTAGGAACTCCCACCACCCAGCTCATGCTTTCTTCTCCCTGCTGCTATCAGGAAGAAGGTACAGGAGCCTTGGGACTCACACCACCAGGACCAGGAACAGTTATTATGCCTTATCCATCAGACTCTTGAACCAAAAGGGATAACTTCACTCAACTTCACTTTCTCCACCATTGAAATGTTCCCAAAACCTATGGACTCAATTTCAAGGACTCTTCACCTCATGTCCTTAATACTTATTGCTTATTTATTATTTTTTTTCTTCTTTCTTTTTGATTTGCTAAATTTGTTGTCCTTTCACGCTAGTTGTACACCTAGTTCGTGCAGTCTTTCATTGATTCTATTATGATTATTGGATTTGTTGAGCATGCCTGAAAGAAAATGAATCTGTACTTAGATAATAAATTTATGTTGAACTTTGAGAAATCAACACAAATATCAGTGGCATAAACTTAAATTGATTCATAGGAAAAATAAAGATTGTATTTACACTCAGAGGGTATTGGGAGAAAAGATGATACAGATAGAAATCCTCATCACATTTAACAGCAGAATGTATAAGGGATGTGACCTGCTGGCCTGTGGAGTTAATGCTTCAACAAAAGAAAGTAATACTTTTTGGAAGATCACAAGCATGATGGGCTGAAGGTGTGTCCATAGTAATTGCCAGTGGCAGCATGTTTCCTGTAATAGATGCAGTGTCGCCTTAGGGTAACAACAACTGCTTTCCCTGCCCTTCACTTCATATAGGCCATTGATGAGGCAATAATCTAAAAAGGCACTCTCCCTCCTCATTCATCAATGCTGATTGACCATCTCCAGTCTTCTTTAAGATAGTGGTGAGTAGTTATTCTGGTGAAGGTACTTCCAGTGTTCATCGCTAAGAAGTTCCAGGGTTTAAACCTAGTAATAATGGTGATACATTTCCAGGTCAGGATAGAGAACAACGTGTAACATAAATTACAAATGAGGGCATTCAGACAAGTCCTTTTACTGGTGGCTGACAGATAATTACAGTGCATTGTTTTACTTTGCTGCAGATTTTTTTTCATGAGCCTAAAATAAAACTGTAACGATCCAGTAACTATATCTTTGAAACACTCAATGGCTTCGCATTTGGCTCACTCATTTCTCTGAATAACACAAGATAAGTCGAAGTCATGGAGTTGGGGATATACCGTAACAGTACAAAGTTGTGGAGTGACATCTATTCAGAAGTCACTTAGAGCAAATAGTTAAGAACAGTTTCAGACAGATGTTGGAGAGACGGAGATGGTAATAAAATAGATTGTGACGTGAGTAAAGACGCCATCTTTTTTGATTCCTGGGATTTAACTGGAAGAAATTTCCACTCAGTTAGCATTGGAATCTGTAACAAATTCAGAGCCATGGAGAAGCTAAAAGAGGAGAGTGGTGGGAAGATCAAGCTGATAATCATCACTATTTATGTGGAAGAAAACACGTATTGGATGCAGTTGCCAGCAGTAGAATGTAGATGAAAATAGGAGGCAGCCAAGGATAGATGCTTGCAGGACAACAGAGGCAGTATGTGAATGTGGATTATAAACCCACTGTTGCTGAACACAAGCGATTCGGCAGGTACTGGAAATCCAGAGTAATACACACAAAACATGGGAGAAACTCAGCAGGTCAGGCAACGTATATGGAGAATGGACTTTCAATGTTTTGGGCCAAGACTCTTCATCAGGAATGGAAAGAAAGAGGAAGAAGCCAGAACAAGCAGGTGGTGGGAGGGGGAGGAGTGCAAACTGTCAAGCGATAGGTAAAACTGATGAAGTCAGTAGATAGGTGGAAGAGTTAAAGGGCTGAAGAAGAAATTGGATAGGAGAGGAGAATGGACCCTGGGAGAAAGAGAAGGAGCAACTGTTGGATCATCACTGAGTGGATAAGAATGGAACACACCACAATCCTGGTTATCATCAAGTCAGAAGCTGCAAGAATGAAATACAAAAGATATATATAATAATAGTGTTTTCACAAAGATTTTTGAAACTCAAATAACAGGAGAATTTGCAGTTGTATTGATTATCTGATGATTATTTTATGAGGAGGAAACTAAATTCTTTATAACTTTAGGCATGTGACACTCCATCCTGATTTCATTGCATTCTTTTGACATTCAAGCTTTCCCATTGGATTTCCAAATTATTAACAGCAAAGTTTATTCCTGACCCAAACAGTGGAGACATTGACAGCAATCAGCTAACCTATCCATTGAAGTAAACAATACTAAAATGACAAAGATGGACCTACGTACATCTTAACACAATGCATTGGTCAGAAATTATGCAGGTGAAGTTTAGAGAGACTGATTGGTTGCAGTGATGGAGAATATTGGGGACGGAAAACTGAAAAATCCAGAAGAACAGGATTCCCACAGCTGCACTGAATTTTTATGGTTGGGACTAATCAGCTTTGGAATCCAATTCTGTCAGACAGTGTAAAACATTATCTGTATAGAGGATGAGTTGCAACAAGCTACAACCTAATTGGAGATTATATTGCTTGCGGGCAGAGTGTTTGAGAGGTCACACGGACCATAGCAGGTTGGAGAAAACCTGGAGAAATTCAGCAGATGTAAGAAAGGGGTGGAAAGAAATCTGCAAAGCAGGTAATGGTTGGAGAGTGAGGGTGTGTTTGAAGGTGATGGCAGGGGTCAGAAACAAGCAGGAAAAGATTCAATGCAGTCAGTGTGAGGTTAAGGCAGGTTGGAAGGCTAGGGGAATTCCTTACAAGAGATGAAAATGTCCCTTCCGGTTCCTATTCCAAAAAGCATTTCCCATCTCCCATCAGCTGTCCAATTTTCTGAGCATCTTGACTGACTACATGAAAGATGAAACAGAAAATAGGAAAATCCTATAGTACAACACTTCCTTGAAAAGCAGCACTTAAAATATGTAAATGTAAGTTCCTCACCGATTATTCCAACAAATGGGTGGGTTCAAAGCAATTTGGATATTAATGTATATCTTGTTAAATTTTAATCACCCAACCAATGCAAAGGCTACTTTTTTATTTTAATTTAAAGATGCTTTATTTCCAAAACTTTAAAAACTGCAGTAGGAAATCTTCAGCCTAAATTCCATGGGACAAAGCAGAGTTTTATGGATGAAACAGAATTATAGACTAGCGATATTTTTGCACATGTAGTGTGATTTGTTATTTTTATTTCATATTACGCTTAAGTAGAAATAATGTGAAATTATCCAAAACATTTCAAGAAATCTGGTGGAATGGTCTACATCTTTATACACTGTGGAGTCTGTGTAAGGTATGGATTTCAGATGTTTTGAATAGGCAATTCTACTCAGGTTTAATTGTCATTCAACCATGCAGGCATACTCATGAATACAGCCAAATGAGACAGCATTAATACTATTTAAAAACTTCAAAAAAAAATCTTTCAGCAAATTTTTCCAAAAATTAAAGCTTTATTATTGAAGGGAGTCAGGCATGGTAGTTAGCTTGCTTGATTAATTACAATCCCAATTTTTAGTGATTAATGAAGGTGCTCAACTGAAATGCAGTTTGGACCATCGGGGCAATCTGCTCAGTGCCTAGCAACAGCCACTCATTGCATCATGGGTACAAAGTTCAGCCAACTGTTTCACATCACTCTACATTTTCTGATAAATAGGTTAGTTAGCATCACACCATTCATTTTTTGGGGGAGAAGAGCTCCTTAAAAATCTATTCAATTTTGATAGGCAATTCTTACACGACCAGTGAATAAGGATTTTCTACATTCTTGTTTGACTTCAAAATACTGAACAATTAATTCCATAACACATAAGACACAAGAACATCTTTCAGGCTGAGAGACTGGTGTAGGGGGCAGGGCTTCAGATTCTTGGATAATTGGGATCTCTTCTGGGGGAAGTATGACCTGTTCAAAAAGGACAGGTTACACCTGAACCCGAAGGGGACCAATATCCTGGCAGGAAAGTTTAATAGAGCTGTTAGGGAGGGTTTAAACTAATTTGGCAGGGGGATGGGAACCGGAATGATAGAGCGGAGGAAGGGGAAAACAGAAATAAATCTAAGATAGTGAGCAGTAAAGATGTCAGGAAAGACAGGCAGGTGATGGGGCAAATTTGTAGCCATTGGGATGAGTTGCAGTGCAATAAAGTTGCAGTGAAATCAAAGCAAAAAGTATCAAATACTGGTCTTAAGGTGTTGTACTTAAATGCACGCAGCATAAGGAATAAGGTGGATGATCTTGTTGTACAGCTGCAGATTAGCGGGTATGATATTGTGGCCATCACTGAGACCTGGCTAAAGAATGCATGTCTCTGGGAGCTGAACGCCCAAGGATACACGGTGTATCGGAAGGATAGGAAGGTATCCAGAGGGGAAGGCGTGACTTTATTGGTAAGAAATGATATTAAATCATTAGAAAGAGGTGATATAGGATTGGAAGGTGCAGAATCTTTATGGGTTGAGCTAAGAAATAGCAGGGGTGAAAGGACCCTGATGGCAGTTATTTATAGGCCTCCAAACAGCTGCAGGGATGTGGACTACAAATTACAACAGGAAATAGAAAAGGCTTGTCAGAAGGGCAGTGTTATGATAATTGTGGGGGATTTTAACATGCGAGTAGATTGGGAAAATCAGGTCAGCACTGGATCTCAAGAGAGAGAATTTGTAGAATGTCTGCGAGATGGCTTTTTAGAACAGCTTGTTGTTGAGCCTACTAGGGGATTGGCTGTACTGGATTGGGTATTGTGTAATGAACCGGAGGTAATTGGAGAGATTGAGGTGAAGGAACCCTTAGGAGACAGTGATCATAACATAATAGAGTTCACTGTGAAATTAGAAAAAGAGAAGCCGAAATCTGATGTGTCGGTATTTCAGTGGAGTAAAGGAAATTACAGTGGCATGAGAGAGGAACTGGCCAAAGTTGACTGGAAAGAGACACTGGCGGGAAAGACAGCAGAGCAGCAGTGGCTGGAGTTTATGTGAGAAATGAGGAATGTGCAAGACAGGTATATTCCAAAAAAGAAGAAATTTTCGAGTGGAAAAAGGGTGCAACCGTGGTTGACAAAAGAAGTCAAAGCCAAAGTTAAAGCAAAAGAGAGGGCATACAAGGAAGCAAAAATTAGTGGGAAGAGAGAGGATTGGGAAGTTTTTAAAACCTTACAAAAGGAAACCAAGAAGGTCATTAAGAGAGAAAAGATTAACTATGAAAGGAAGCTAGCAAATAATATCGAAGAGGATACTAAAAGCTTTTTCAAGTATATAAAGAGTAAAAGACAGGTGAGAGAAGATATAGGACCGATAGAAAATGATGCTGGAGAAATTGTAATGGGAGATGAGGAGATGGCAGAGGAACTGAACAAGTATTTTGCATCAGTCTTCACTAAGGAACACAGCAGTATACTGGACACTCAAGGGTGGCAGGGAAGAGAAGTGTGCACAGTCACAATTACGACAGAGAAAGTACTCAGGAAGCTGAACAGGCTAAAAGTAGGTAAATCTCCTGGACCAGATGGACTGCACCCTCGTGTTCTGAAGGAAGTAGCTGTGGAGATTGCGGAGGCATTAGCGATGATCTTTCAAAAGTCGATAGATTCTGGCATGGTTCCGGAGGACTGGAAGATTGCAAATGTCACGCCGCTATTTAAGAAGGGGTCAAGGAAGCAAAAAGGAAATTATAGACCTGTTAGCTTGACATCCGTGGTTGGGAAGTTGTTGGAGTCGATTGTCAAGGATGAGGTTACAGAGTACCTGGAGGCATATGACAAGATAGGCAGAACTCAGCATGGATTCCTTAAAGGAAAATCCTGCCTGACAAAACTATTACCATTTTTTGAGGAAATTACCAGTGGGCTAGACAAGGAAGATGTAGTGGATGTTGTATATTTGGATTTTCAGAAGGCCTTTGACAAGGTGCCACCCATGAGGCTACTTAACAAGATAAGAGCCCATGGAATTACGGGAAAGTTACATACGTGGATAGAGCGTTGGTTGATTGGCAGGAAACAGAGTGTGGGAATAAAGGGATCCTATTCTGGTTGGCTGCCGCTTACCAGTGGTGTTCCGCAGGGATCAGTGTTGGGGCCGCTTCTTTTTACATTGTATATCAACGATTTAGATTATGGAATAGATGGCTTTGTGGCTAAGTTTGCTGATGATACGAAGATAGGTGGAGGGGCTGGTAGTGCTGAGGAAACGGAGAGTCTGCAGTGAGACTTGGATAGATTGGAAGAATGGGCAGAGAAGTGGCAGATGAAGTACAATGTTGGAAAGTGTATGGTTATGCACTTTGGCAGAAGAAATAAACGGGCAGACTATTATTTAAATGGGCAAAGAATTCAAAGTTCGGAGATGCAACGGGACTTGGGAGTCCTCATACAGGATACCATTAAAGTTAACCTCCAGGTTGAGTCAGTAGTGAAGAAGGTGAATGCAATGTTGGCATTCATTTTTGGAGGAATAGAGTATAGGAGCAGGGATGTGATGTTGAGGGTCTATAAGGTGCTGGTGAGACCTCACTTGGAGTACTGTGGGCAGTTTTGGTCTCCTTATTTAAGAAAGGATGTGCTGACGTTGGAGAGGGTACAGAGAAGATTCACTAGAATGATTCCGGGAATGAGAGGGTTAACATATGAAGAACGTTTGTCTGCTCTTGGACTGTATTCCTTGGAGTTTAGAAGAATGAGGGGAGACCTCATAGAAACATTTCGAATGTTGCAAGGCATGGACAGAGTGGGTGTAGCAAAGTTGTTTCCCATGATGGGGGAGTCTAGTACGAGAGGGCATGACTTAAGGATTGAAGGGCGCCCTTTCAGAACAGAAATGCGAAGAAATTTTTTTAGTCAGAGGGTGGTGAATCTATGGAATTTGTTGCCACGGGCAGCAGTGGAGGCCAAGTCATTGGGTGTATTTAAGGCAGAGATTGATAGGTATCTGAGTAGCCAGGGCATCAAAGGTTTTGGTGAGAAGACAGGGGAGTGGGACTAAATGGGAGAAAATGGATCAGCTCATGATAAAAATGGCGGAGCAGACTCGATGGGCCGAATGGCCTACTTCTGCTCCTTTGTCTTATGGTCTTAAAATTAGTCCACTAGGCTCATCTAATCTGTTCTGCCATTCCATCATGGCTGATTTTTGACCCCTCTCAACCCTATTCTCCTGCTTTCTCCCATAACATTTGGTGCCCCTACTCATCAAAAACCTTTCAACCTCCCCTTTAAGTATACCTGATGGCTTAACCTCCACAGCCCCCTGTGGCAATGAATTCCATAGATTCACCACCCTCTCTGGCTTAACAAGTTCCTTATCACCTCTGTTCCAAAGCAACATCCTCCTATTCTGAGGCTATGCCTCTGACCAAGGCTCCCCCATTATAGGAAACATCCTCTCCGTGTCCACTCTATGGCTAGTCAAATTCAATGTTTCAGTGAGATCCCCCTCATTTCTCTATACTCCAGTGAGTACAGGCCCAGAGCCATCAAATGCTCCTGTATTAACCCTTTCATTCCTGGGATCATTCTTGTGAACCTCCTCTGAATCCTTTGAAATGCCAACACATCTTTTTCTTAGATAAGGGGCCGAAACCTGTTCACAATACCCCCACTGCAGTTTGACAAAGCCTTATAAGGCATCAGCATTACATGCTTGCTTTTATATTCTCATCCACTCAAAATTAATGCTACTTTCTATCAGACACTGAAAGTAATTAACTGTCTAGTTTTAATTTACTTTAAAAAATCTTTTACAAATCACCAAGTATAAAGATTGATAAGTCCTTTTCTTTTATTTTAAAACCACACAGAGAAGCAACATGACATGAAACTGCAGGCAATCAGAGGGGTCAGTGGTCAGTTTCAATGAACGACTATTTAATCAATAAGGTTGACAAGCTCCCAATAATACATAGGCTTCATTACTGGTGGTCTGCAGACTGGATAAGTGGGATAGCTGATAGAACAGCCACAATTTAAAGGGAACTTCTTGAAGACAGGGCCCACTTTTGAATGATAGCTTGAGGACTGACGTACATGAGAGGAAAGCAGAAATTCAAGTGGAAATGTTAGAATTCACCAATGCAGCTGCCGCGATGTGTATAGAGTAGGTCACCAGCATGAGAGGGCTTGAAGCAGAGCCAAAACCAAATGGTGCTTTGAGCTCTTTCAGAGAGATACACAACTACTACAAACACTATGAAATGGTTCACTTTGCCCACTTAAAATAATTGAAATATTTAAATCAGATCCACTCCTTACAGCTGATCATGAAATTATTAGAGTTCATTGTGTTGTCGATGTTACAAGGACTTTGAAACCATCACTTACTAACAGCAGAGGTCACCCCCAAAATCTTTCAGCAGATACTTAAGAGTTGCTGTCTTTAAATACCACTGGTGCTGCTGCCAACTGACTTGTGCCACCAATCTTTCATGGGTAGAGTCAATAATTGACAGTAGTCACACAAACACGAATTGACCCTGGTTTCCTAATTTCCTTTGAAACCCTATTAGATTACAATGAAGCCGCATTCACCTGAATGAAGGAGTTCCTGAAAAGCAGGGTGGGTAGACCAACACATATTAAGTTCACCAGCACTGAGTCATGATTGGGGGTGGTACTAAGTAAGAAAAATTTGATAAAATTACTTACAAGAGTGTCCATTCCATGACTTGGATACACTGAATGATAAATTAAAATAAATTTAAAAGGGCAGCACAGTAGCCTCGTGGTTAGCTCATTGTTTTACAGACATGTGATCCGGGTTCAATTCCCATGCTACCTGTAAGGAGTTGGTAAGTTCTCCCCTTGACTGTACAGGTTTCCTCCAGGTGCTCCAATTTCCTCTCACAGTCAAAGACGTGCTGGTTGGTAGGTTAATTGGTCATTGTAAGTTGTCCCATGACTAGGCTAGGATTAAATCAGAGGGTTGCTGAGCAGCATGTCTCAAAGGGCCAGAAGGGCCTACTCCATTCTGTATCTCAATAAAAAAAATCAAATTTTACTTTTACTTTCAAAGTTCAAAGTTCAAAATAAATTTATTATCGAAGTACGTATACATCACCAAACACTACCTTAAGATTCATTTTCTTCCGGGTGTTCACAGTAGAACAAATAAATACAATAGAATCAATGAAAAACTACACAAACACAAAGACTGACAAACAACCCAAACACAAAAGAAGACAAACTGTGCAAATACAATAAACAAACAAACAAAATAATAAATAAATAAATAAATAAATAAATAGATGGTAAATCAATAAGTTGTAGAGTTCTTTAAAGTGAATCCATAGGTTGTGTTCAGTGATCAGTTCAGTGTTGTGGTGAATGAAATTGTCTACACTATTTCTGGAGCCTGATGGTTGAAGGTATTAACTGTTCCTCAACCTGGTGATATGGGACCTAAGGCACCTGTACCTCCTTCCCGATGGCAACATCAAGAGGACAGCATGTGCTAAATGGTGGAGCTCCTGATGATGGATGCTGCTTTCTTGCAGCAGTACTCTTAGTAGATGTGATCAATGGTGGGGAGTGTTTTTCACTGTGTTGGATTAGGCTTAAAAAGGAAGGTAACATCCTGAAGGAAAAGCCTCATCTGAATTCAGGCAGATTTTTGTTTTGAAGTGAGTTAATATCAACATCTGGAGTGTTGGTACCATCCCACTTCAGCTCTTATTGAGTAAAGGACAGCAAGTTCTTCAGAAGAGATACTCATGAAGACGAGTTTCAAGCCACAAACACTGGCACATTAATAATATGTGGTGTGGTTAACTTGCAGTTAAGGCCAGTTGATCAATTCAGCAATTTCAAATTCTTTGGCAGAAATGTGCTCAGAAAGCAATATACTTAAAGGGTTGCTGATTTATATAACACAGTACTGGTAAAGAGATTTCTGGGATTAACAGATTTTACAACGCATCAATTCATATGCCCTAGCTTATGGCTGTTATTTTTTTTTATTTTTAAAATACTAAGAAGTCCCGATAGATGTTTGCCATCTGCAAGAGAAAACTACAGCAGTTTGCAACTTAAAACTAAAGTGTGGAATGTCAATAGTGAGAGGCACAAAATTTGCACTGCGTTAGTGTCATTCCAACAAATTCAACAAGAAAACAATGGGGGTTATGATCAGGACTGCAAACAGTACACTGAAGTATTTATTGAAGTGTAACTATAACAGATTCATGTATGTTACAAACCCTCTTTACTTTACAAGAGAGCAATTTTACTGATTCTGCCAGGTTAGAACTGGACCCAAAACTGGACCATTAAAACTGGACCCAAAGTTCGTGTCCCAGGAACAGTGACGACAATATCAGGTTTTCAAATGATCAACTGTCAAAAGTTACCCAAGGTATTGACGTACTTGACCAGACTGAGTACAAATCTAACTTTAGTATTTACACCACATTCTGAAGAAGTTTATTTGAATTCAGGCAGATTTTTGTTTTGAAGTTAGTTAATATCAACATCTTGAGTGTTGGTACCATCCCACTTTAGCTCTCTTTGAGTAAAGAGCATATATGAAGATCGTGTTTATAATCCACATGACCATGATAATTAAAGAATTAAGTCAGAACAATGGTCAGATCATATTTTATTGTTACACTCTGCAACCAATCTAGAAACCATAGCGAGTAAGCAGCAGATGATTCTCAGTGGCATCAGCAGTTTGACCTATATAACATCTTCACTACAAAGCAATGTCCTATGTCATTTCATAGGGACATAAAACATATTGAGAGTCAAAGTAAACTTATTATCAAAGTACATACAGTATATGTCACCATATACAACCCTGAGTTTCATTTTCCCGTAGGCATACAGCAAATCTATAGAATAGCAATTATAACAGGATTAATGAAAGATCAACTGGAGTTTTCCAGGAGAGGTAAGCAAAGAGTTGGTCAAAATGACCTTTGAAGGAAAGCATATCAAGGAGATGGCAGAGTGATTTATCAAGGAGACTCCAGAAAGTGGAATGAAAACAGGGTGCAGGCCAAATGCAAGGTCAAGAGTAAGAGCAACTGAAGGCAGACTGAAGATTGCGGGGCTGCTCAATTCATGGCCCAGCAAAGAGCAAGGGCAGCATCATGTGCAACATTTAACATACCGCCTCGTTGGTCGTGCAATCCGGGTTCAATCCTGTTCCGCATTGCTGTTTATGGAGTTTGCAGGTTCTCCTTGTAACTTTGTGGATTTCCCATTGTGCCCTGGTTTCCTTCCACACCCAAAGATGTGTATATTGGTTAATTTGCAACTGCAACTTTCCTCCAGTGCAGGGAAATGGCAAATGAATTGAAGGGAAGCTGATGAACATGTCCTTCAAAAATAAAATGATTCAGTACAGAAAGAAAGGAAATTGACTTTATTTATTTATTTATTTATTGAGATACAGTGTGGAACACGCCCTTCCCTTCTGGTGCCTCCCAGCAATCACCCAATTTAACCCTAGCCTAATCATGGGGCAATTTACGATGACCAATTAACCTAGCAACCTGTACACCTTTGGACTGTGGGATGGGAAGAAACCAGAGCACCTGGAGGAAACCCATGCGGTTATGGAGAGGAAGTACAACCTCCTTACTGACAGCGGTGGGAATTGAACCCAGATCACCGATACTATAAAGAATTGTGCTAATCACTACACTACTGGATTCCTCTGCTGGGAACTAACATAGGCGAAAGAGCCTTTATCCATATTGTATTAAGTACTAGAGCAAAACTTGTAAAACTAACCTTACAAGAAAGATAATCAGGTAAGAAGTGTTGATAAACTTCAGATTGTAAAGGAAGCCTAAAGAGAATAAAGGGAGTGAAGGTAGTGCATGATAGAGTCAAAATAAAGCAATAAGAAAGACCATAAATGCAAAAACTAATGAAAATAAATCAAAGGCTCTCCAACTTCAAAAAGTACTAATGAATGCTCAACTTGCATCCCTTACATCATGGGTTCCCAACCTTTTTCTGCAATCGATCAATACCATTAAGCAAGGGGTCCACGGACCCCAAGTTGGGAACCCTTGCCTTACATCCATGGGGAAGGCCTTCAGTGGGTTTCAATACAACTTGGTGTAATGGAAATATGCCAATAAGTTTGGTTATATCCCCACTACAGTCTAGCTCACATTATCACGAATGACAAACGGACATGGGCCTTGCTGAAATGAAGTAATCTTCAGATTCGACATTGTTATCAGGTGTTTCCCCATTAATGGCAGTATTAAGTAAAAACTACCCTCAGTGGCCACTTTTTTAGATACACTAGTACACCTGCTTGTTAATGGAAATATATAATCAGCCAGTCATGTGACAGCAATAAAGCAGACATGGTCAAGAAGTTGTTCAGTCCAAATATCAGAATGGAGAAGAAATGTGAACGAAGTGACTTTGACTGTGGGATGATTGTTTGTGCCAGAATGTTGGTTTGACTATCTCAGAAACTCCTGGTATTTTCATGCATAACTGTCTCTGAACTTTACAGGGAAGCATGCAAAAAACAAAACAAAAATCCACAGAGCGACAGTTCTGTGGGTGAAATTGCCTTGAGTGTGACAGAGGTCTGAAAAGCAACACACACAGGTCTCAGAAGAATGGCCAGACCGGTTCAAGCTGTTAGGAAGGTGGCAGTAACTTAAAATAACCACATGTTACAATAGTGGTGTGCAGTACAGCATCTCTGAAAACACAATACATCGAACCTTGAAGTGGATGGGCTAGAGCAATAGGGAAACATAAACATACATCAGTGGCCACTTTATTAGGTACAGGAGGTAGCTAATAAAATAGCCACTGATGAGTTGACAAAAAGGCAAAGAAAAATGGCGTGAGATGTTCAAAAATTAAGGAGCACTGATAATCAGCCAAGACTTCCTACAGCAGAGACTAAAATAAGCGACTGATGGTATAAATAGGATTGTGGAAATTGAAAAAATCAATTTGGAATTACTGAGAAATGATGGCATAAACCAGCAGACTCTATATCAAATATCAATATCAACATCAAACACTGTCTGAAAATTCTATTTCATGACTCCATTAAATACCTCTTGCATTCAAGAATGTATTTTAAATATACTGTGAAGTCATAAAATTTTAGTCATTTGGTCCAGAATTATATGGCAGCATTTTCTCCGCACCTCCCCATATGAAGCAATTTATACTCTCCAATTCATTTACATTAATTCCTCTTTCAAACAGCATGCTAACTAATGCTTTAAAACAAATTACAGATTTCATTTCAACAGAGTTCCAATTATGCCTATGCACTTTTTTCTAACTTTCACTTTAATCATTTTTGTTCATGTCTCTGCTTTGCAAATTATTACAAGGTGGAAGCAATTTATAACAAGTTATCTTATGATTACCCTTCACATTCAGTCACTATATAGCTTTTTCAGCTCAGTACAAAACGAAAAAAAATCTAGTGTAGAAATTACTTCATTGGAGCATTGAGGCTCACACTGATGCTATTTGTGTGCATCCCATAAAGCCCAAGATTACAAGTTTCACGGAACTATGCACTATATGAAATACCTTGCTATTTTAGTTTCAGTACAGCATATTCCATTGCTGTTTCACAAGTACTCAACTGCCAGCATTTAGTCTTGCAGGTGTGATCTCTGCCACCACTACTTGAAAGGACAAAGGGCACACCACAATTGTCCTCTTGCAACAACTGGGAAGTAGTACTGCCTAACAAATGGACATTGCAATGAGGGAGTGGTGTGAAGAGGAAGAGCTCCAAGTGGGACTGACTCACCTGACCAGCCAGAGAAGAATAGTGCCCACTGAAGTAATAATCTTCATGCAAGGCAGTGACAGAGATCCCCCTCAGGCCCTACAGCCTCTCCTGGCAATAAGATGTCTGGAGGGTTTCTTTATTATTACATAAGTTAACTCTATTTTTGCAATAGAATCGATAGGTTAACGGCAGACGCAATCTCAATGGCTCTCCATACGGCTTTAGACTACCTGGAGAACACAAACACCTACATCAGGATGCTGTTTATCGACTATAGCTCAGCATTTAATACCATCATTCCCACAATCTTGATTGAGAAGTTGCAAAATCTGGGCCTCTGTACCTCCCTCTGCAATTGGATCCTCAACTTCCTAACTGGAAGACTATAATCTGTGCGGATTGATGATAACATATCCTCCTCGCTGACGATCAACACTGGCGCACCTCAGGGGTGTGTGCTTAGCCTACTGCTCTACTCTGTATGTACACATGACTATGTGGCTAGGCATAGGTCAAATACCACGTGGAGTCAGATATGCCAACTAGTGGAGTGGTGCAGCAACAACAACCTGGCACTCAACGTCAGTAAGACGAAAGAGATGATTGTGAACTTCAGTAAGGGTAAGACAAAGGAACACATACCAATCCTCATAGAGGGATGGGATCAGAAATGGAGAGAGTGAGCAGCTTCAAGTTCCTGGGTGTCAAGACCTCTGAGGATCTAACCTGGTCTCAACATATCGATGCATTTATAAAGAGGGCAAGACAGTAGCTATACTTTATTAGGAGTTTGAAGAGATTTAGCATGTCAACAAATCCACTCAAAAGCGTCTATAGTTGTACCATTGAGAGCATTCTGACAAGCTGTATCACTGTCTGGTAAGGAGGGCCTACTGCACAGGACCAAAAGAAGCTGCAGAAGGTTGTAAATCTAGTCAGCTCCATCTTGGGCACTAGCCTACAAAGTACCCAGGACATCTTCAGGGAGCAGTGTGTCAGAAAGGCAGCGTCCATTATTAAGGACCTCCAGCACCCAGGGCATGCCCTTTTCTCACTGTTACCATCAGGTAGGAGGTACAGAAGCCTGTAGGCACACACTCAGCGATTCAAGAACAGCTTCTTCACCTCTGCCATCCGATTCCTAAATGGACATTGAATCTTTGCACGACACCTTACTTTTTTTTAATATACAGTATTTCTGCTTTTTCACATTTTTAAAAAATCTATTCAATATATGTAATTGATTTAATTGTTTATTTATTGTTATTTTTATTTTATTTAATTATTTTTCTCTGCTGATTATATATTGCATTGAACTGCTACTGCTAAGTTAACAAATTTCACGTCACATGCCAGTGATAATAGACTTTATTCTGATTCTGATTCTGAGTCTGAATTTCTGCATGAATGAAGACCATGGTAAATGTAATCCATGGTGCACAGTCCAGTTGCTGTGGATTGAAAATACATGCAGTGCTTTCACTTCAGGTATGGAGCATGGGTAAAGCACTATGCTAATTTAATCATCTGGCTATACTTGGTCAATATTTTTCCAAACCCTGCCTGTTCCTGTACTTGTTCTAGATGCCTCTTACATATTGCTGTCACATCTGCTTCTATTACCTCCCCTGTCAGCAAATTCCAGGTATCTCCTACACTTAAGTAAAAAACTTACATCTTCTTTTCCCATCTCACCTTAAAGTTACCCCTATCATGTATTTGACATTTACACACTGGGAATAAAACTAACAGCTGCCCTCTCCATACCTCTCATAATTTTATAAACTTCCACCACTTTGCCCTTCAGTCTCCAATGCTCCAGGGAAAATATTACAAGTTTATCCACAATTTCTTATGGCAAATAGTCTCTAATCCAGGCTATTGAAGGCGGAGCTTAGGAGGGTTAATGGTGGTTAATGGTGCTTAATGGCGGCTCCTTTTCTTCAGAAACTGCTCTATTTCCATCTTTAATATCTCTATTTTTCCCTTTCAGGGTTCTTTTGAAGACTTTGACCTGGAGTTACACGCTGCCTACGGTTCTTTGCGGGACGGGTGGGTCGAGGGTCGGTGTCACAACAGGAGGCCCGTGTGTTGTTGGGAGAGTCGGGATATCTGCTGTGTTTCTGGAGACCCAGGATCTTTGCACTCTTCAGACACAGAGCTTGAAAAAAGTAACATAACGGACTTTTGACATCGTCAACCAGCGAGTTGTTTGTTATGTCTCCTTGCTCGCTGGGAAAATGGAGACATCTCTTTCTCCCTTATTACGGAGGGAGACAGCCTGCGGTATGTTGAATACCAGGTGAAACATGGAGTCTTTGGTTAACTGCAAGACTGTGTCTTGCTATTGCTTCACTCACATTTGAGTGCTCAGTGGGGGTGCCAATGCTTTTTTTTGCCGGTGGGGGGAGGGGGGGATTGTTGCTCATTGCCACTTACCTGCTGGAGGGGGGAGCTGGGGGGAACTTTGGGGTTCTAACATTTAACTGTCATTCAACTCCTCAGTTTTCATGGATGGTGGCGAAGAAAAAGCATTTCAGGATGTATATTGTATACATTTCTCTGACGTTAAATTGTACCTTTGAACCTTTGAACAGGTGAACCTCTTCCGCACCTTAGAAAAGCCTCCAAATCCGTTCTGTAATATAGCAACCAGAACTGCATGCAATGGTGCAAATGTGGCTTAATTATAGTTTATAGTTTTATGCAGCTACAACACAACTTGCCAGCTTTTGGATTCCGTGTCCCAAATTACATAGACTTCTTTATCAGCCTACCTACTTGTGTTGAACCGGCTGGTCGCATAGTGGCATCAGTGCTGGACTTCGGGACGAAAGGTCCCAAGTTCAAATCCAGCCGGCTCCCCTGCATGCTTTCCATCCGTGCTGGGTTACGAGCTGGTGATCTCTTTGGAAACTCACCCAGCAGAAGGCAATGGCAAACCACGGCTGTAACTTGCCTCGTACATGGTTCCCCACTACGACAGAGAGGCGTGCAGGGAAATCGTCCGCTTACTGGAGAATCTCTGGATGTGACGTACCTTTCCTTTCCTACTTGTGTTGCTATTTTCAGAGAGCCAGACTTGCATTTGTAGCTCTCTCTGCACAACATCTCGAGGGTTGTGTCATTTCCTTGACTTCTCAAAGTACAATAGCTCACACAGGATTGAACTCCATCTGCCATTCCTCTACCTATATTTCCAACTGATCTATATATTGTTCTACTCTTCTGACATCCTTCTTCATGATCCACATCTCTGCCAATTTTTATGTTGTCTGTAAAATTAAGCAGACCTACATTTTAATCCAAATCATGTTTTTTTTCATATAACTCAAAGAAAAAGATTGCATCACTGATCCCTGCTGAACATGACTGTTCACAGACCTTCAGTCAGAATAACACCCCTCCAGTCCTTTGGCCTATGTCCAAACTAATTCTGTATCCAATCTACCACATCTACATGGATCCGAAGTAACTTAATCGCTGCGATCAATCTACTATAAGGAAACATTTTCACAGCATGTAGAGTTTATGCATATAACATCCAATGTCCTACCCTCAACAATCATCTCCTCAAAAAGTTCTATTAAGTTCATGAGACTTGATGCCCCTCTACAAATCAATGCCATCTCTAATTCCATGCTTTTTAAGACGCTTGTATAACCCATCCCTGAGAATTATGTCTAATAAAATTTTGACCACCAAGGATCATCTGCCTATAATTTCCTGGTGTTGCTACTGACCTTCTTAAACATTAACTATTCAAAGGAATGGCTATTCTTTCCAGCTCTATTCCAACAGTATTTCTTTTCTGGATTCATATCACAAAATGTATTTCTTCCTCATTTGCTAATATGCAGTCCTGCAGAGACATGTCAGTTAAGGTATTCTCAGCACAAGTTCATCATGAACTTAATTATATTTTAATGCCATATTCTTAACTCTTCATCTAGTAAACATAAAATGCATTTGGCAAATCAACATCAACCACGCTAACTTCATCTGTCCATATTATTTTTTAAAATTCTATTAAATGGTTCAATGAGGTGGATTGGAATTGAAATATTCCCACCATCATCATGAGTTGTACTTTCCTAATTGTTTAGGAATTTAGTGCTGCTTAATTAACCCAATTAACAATTAAAGCAATTGTTTAGTCACAGAATTGGCAGAAGAAAGTTCATGACAACATTATTCAAGGACATATGTATCATAGTGTATTTAATCATCTTATTTTTAATGCTTTTCATGATTTGTAGGTCCTTTCACAATAGCTACTTACAGAATAAAATATGATTTGCTCTTCCTTCCTCTAATTCCTTTTAAGGCCATTCTTTTTCCCTTCCTCTTTATTCTTAAGCAGCAGGTCAAAGGGCACAAACATCTCTCCAAGTACTTTGTTGCAGTGGAGATCATTGTCTGTGGCTGAAAACAAGTAATGTGACAGGACAGGAAGACAAGCCAAATCTTCTAATGTGAGAGGACAGCAAGCCAAGCCAAATCTGATTGAGGCCTTTTGTGACCACTAACAGCTTTCCATTTCTCTGAATTAGCCATTCAAAGGCACTTTAGAATGAATAACGACATGTAGTGATTGAGTCCTATGCTTCCGAAACCCTTAATGCAAATATTACAAATGCTGAAACTCTAAACCATACAAAATGATGGAACACACAAATAAAATACCAAAGAGTAGGAGATTAATTTTTCAGGATGAAAGCTTTTAAAAAAAACTCTTGAGGTCCCAACTCTGGTTGAGGGTATTCTGAATGATTCAACATATATACAATATCCAAGCACTTGGATACTTCAGAGATTTATATGCAATGATGACAATCAGAATTTTTGTATGAACGATGGAGATAAATGTTCGGAAACAAAATGATGTTGTGTGGAAAATTTTGTTTGTGAGTACATTAAGTTAGAAGATGAAATATACGGGGTGGGGGTGGAAGCTGGATTTTTAGAAGTAATTGAACTGGAGATTGATAAATATTTGAAAGATTGAAGAATAGAGAGGTATGGGGAACTGGCACAGAAGAAGAGATGAGGCCAGCACAGATCAACCATGATCATATTAAATGATGGGGCAGCCTCGAAGGGCCTATTGGCCTTCTCTTCCTATTTTATTGTGTTCTTGTGGAAGACTGACTGATTTTACACTGATGCTCTGGGAAAAGTGCTGATGACAACTGATGAAGATTTCTCATCTACTTCAGTGGAGAGAAGATTCGCATAATGTTGAAAGTCTTTCTTTCCCCTCCTCCCAACTTTTCCCATTATTTATTTTGAACATCATTATGCAATGGATATCAAAGTACAAGCAAATTAGTCAGGTGTGAAGCCTCTGCAAGATGGATTTGTGAAGAGCCTGGCTAGTATTTTTAAGATATATATTTGGACAACAATACATACAGGAAATTTCTTCTAGTTCTCTTGGACTGTTGAAATTTTGAAATGCGTCTACTTGTGAAAGTGAAATTTATTGTACACTGTAGTTGTCATCAGTTGGAAGAACCCTTGTGGACAATTTACTAGAAATATTTCTTAAAATTCTGGAATTTGTTCAGAAAAACTGTATCTATTTATTTCTTTATTATTGAATTTAACTTCCCCATGCCACTAGAAGATGCAAATGTTACAGTCCAAGCTTTAAATGGGCAGCTTACGTCATTTTACTTCTTGAATTCTTGACCTCACAATCTACATCACTATTACTCTTGCACCTTATTTTCGCCCTGCCCTGTACTTTGTCTGTAACTGTAGCACTGTAGCATTCCATTATTATTTTTCCCTTTGTACTACTTTGACATACTTAGGTTTAAGGAAAGAGATACAGAACAAGGTCTTTCACTGTATCTCGGTACATTTAACAATAATAATCCAGTTACCAATATCGGTGTAATCCTTATATTTATTTTCTTCTTCTTCTTCTTCTGACTTTTAATGGTGGTTGGCAGTCTAACTAAAAGGTGCATAAATGTAACCAACTGGAGTGGAGTGTGGTATAGAGAATTAGGAAATAAAACCACTACTAGTTCTTTATCGAATGAAAATTAGATTGCCCCAAAAAGCCCCATAGGTTGTAAATAATGAAAGACAATATCGTGAACTAAACTAAAGTCATTTCCATAATTTAGTAATAATTATCTTTTTAAACTGAGCAACAAAGTAAGAGTTCACTCACTTAAGTCAATAGTTTGTTATCCACAGATTATGATAATCACATTGACGTCCAGGTGATCCACATTCTTATTCAAACTGTTGTTATTCTATAACTTCACATTTCAATTTACTGTGTGCATAAAGCAAACAATTTTCAAGTGAGGACAGACTTATTCATACAATCATGGAATGGTCAGAGTGCAAAAGACAATTTGGCCCATCATATTCATGCCAGCTCCGGAGCAGAACTACGAGGGGTGATTGATAAGTTAGTGGCCTAAGGTAGAAGCAGTCGATTTTAGAAAACCTAGCACATTTATTTTTCAACATAGTCCTCTCCTACATTTACACACTTAGTCCAGCAGTCATGGAGCATACGGATCCCTTCTTTGTAGAAGTCGGCGTCTTGGACCTCCTGTAAGTAGTCCACAGCAAGAGTGATTGATAAGTTTGTGGCCTAAGGTAAAAGGAGATGAGTTATTAACTTCCAACTTTCTGCATAATCACTCGAACAGTTGAACTGCACGTGCATGTAAGGAGAGCTGTATAACTCATCTCCTTCTACCTTAGGCCAATGTTGTATAACTATGTCTCTAATAATATTTGAATGGTCACATACAATTAAATTTGGATGACCAAGTCCATTTTGCACTTTGCTCACTGACTTGTATATGGAGCAGTACAGGGGAGAGGGTTTGCTGAGAACTTCTGCTTTGAGCTTTCTCCATTAAAAAATGAAGATATGCTGCTGCTACACAATATTCTCAACGAAGAAAGATTGTGTGTTCATTTGGTTAGAGAACTTAAGGAGAGCTGGACTATTACTCTGTCTGTGATTATGGGAGCTTCTTCAATGTAGGTATCTGATTTTGCATTTGGCACTTATGTCCCAAGAGTAAGTAACTAAGTATTCATTGAAACTAGGAGCTCTCAAATCAAATATGATTTGGATATCACATCAGGCAGCACAATTACCTCAAAGGGATGTGGCCACTGAACAGTTTGCATTTCACATTGGAAAGTTGAGTCTCTGTATTTCTAATTTTCATTTGGAATGGCTGGGCTGATTTGCTTACCTCCAAAATGACCAAGCACAAAATTACATGGGAATAATACCTCACCTGTTTATCACTGTCCAAATGATTGACCATGATGATGTTACCATCACTTGTATTATGACATATGATCATGACTATTGCAGTGATCATTGACTTTGATTCACTTGGACCCAAAACATCACTGCAGACAAAAATCATGTTGCACGAAACTCTGCGTAACACTGAAACTCTCTGGAACACCCAAATCCAGCTCTTCTTATGCAGCACTGAGATGTGATCTCTCAGCCAAAAGGAATACAGAGTGTCTGCCGTGTATATCACAACCATGAAGATCATAGTTAGCAGCTCCTGAAGATAAATTTGATTTCTCTACCAAGGAGAACCAGGGCTAGTATATGAGTATGACCATTCAATCCAAAAGCTAATCAACACAAGGCATTCTTGGAGACAAAAGCAAATGGAGTTGCTGGAATCTGAAACAAAAATAGATTGCCGGAAGAACTCATTGGGTTAATCGGCATCTATGGGGCCAAAGGGCCAAAGCAATTTTTCACATCTATTTTGAAGAGAGAGCGGTACAAAGATTGAGAGATTTCAGGGTGTACAGTAGCTATGACGCTTATACCCCCAGTTGCTATAGACGGCGAAGGGCGTGGAAAAAGAAACAGAGATGGCACATTGTCTGAGCTTGGATCAGCACAATGGCACAGATGTGTCACTATCCCAATGACCTGGGTTCAATCCTGACTTTTGGTGTTGTCAGTTTGGAGTTTTCATATCTGCCTATGACCACGTGGATGTCCATCTGATTCTCTTGTTTCCTTAGACGCAGCACAGACATGTAGTTTTGTAGGTTAATGGACCACAGTATTCATCTCTGTGAGGGAGAGAATCTGAGGAAGTCCAAGGAAATGTGAGAAGAGTAGGATAAGCACAGTGCAGGTTGAAGATAAAAGGGTGTTTGATAGTTAACGTGATTTTAATGAGCTGAAGGATTTGTGTGATTATGTTTTTAACTCACAGGAGACTTGAGGAGTACAGAATTCTCAAAGGACAATAGAGTAGGAAGGATCACAGCAATATGAAGGGTAAACACTTGAGTATGAATACAAAAATGAAAATTCATATGACAAAAGTGGCTATACAAATGAGAAAGGAAACACTTTTAAATTTTGACGAGGACCATTTCAGTGTTGTGGCAAGTACAGAAACCTGTTTGGAAAGGTTCAATGATATAGCGGCAGAAAAGACAGCACAGCTTCAGAAGTCAAATGTCAAGAGAAGGAAGAGAGATTTGTCAAGGAAAACAAAGATCAGATAAGTTGAGTTTCTTCTACTTCTTGTCACACCAGTTTTAATGGATCATTTCTGCGAAGCCCGCAAAAAAAATCTTTTATTGTGATAATTAGGAAGCCTTTACTCCCTGAACAAAATAAATGACAACAACTTGACAAAGCTATTGATATCCAACAAAATTTTATGCACTGGCATACTGCTTTGAATGACTATGTTGTCATAAAGTCATGTTATACACCTCTATTCACAAACTGACAGTATGTGATGAGTTGCTGAACATGTAATATATCAGTATCAGTGTCATTGTAAGATCACATATGAGCTTTGAGAGAGAGAAAATAAAGACTGGCATAACAGTCTTCCAGAAACCTACGCACCACAGCCCAGGGAAATGATTCACAAAAAGTTTTGATTCTTAGTTATCCGCTACAGTCAATTCAGAATTTTATTACAAACACAAGAAAGTCTGCATATGCTGGAAATCCAAAGCAACATACACAAAATGTTGGAGGAACTCAGCAGGCCAGGCTGCATCTATGAAAAGCAGAAAATAGTCGACGTTTCGGGTTGAGACCCTTCTTCAGAAAGCCAAAGAAAGGTCTCAGCCCAAAGCGTCGACTGTTTACTATTTTCCATAGATGCTGCCTGACCTACTGAGTTCCTCCAGCAGTTTGTGTGTGTTGTTCAGAATTTTATTGCCTCTGTTAGAAACCAGCAGACTTCTTGACTATCATCCAGCTCGTCACTCTGCAGGTGCAAAACCTGGCTTGTTTACTTGTCGAGACAGGGTATGTCATACAATGCTGTCATATAATTTCATCAGGCAACAATGTGAAAGGAATTAGAAATGGGAACAATTTGCCTCCGGTTCCACCAAGATATTAATCCCAGCTCTACAGAATCTATATCTTATTGTGCTCTTATGGGATTAGCTGACTTAAGACATACTGAGCAGCACACTTGGAACATTACAATAGCCTGGAATTTTGTTGAGTCGTGCTGTGTGTTTCCTGGCGAACAGCTGGCATTTATCTGCTTGCAAACCACAAGATCAGATCTCAGAGTTAGCTCAAATACAAGAAAGGCAAGTGTAGTCGGCGTCCAGTGGTGGAGCACAAGGTTCTGGGACTGCCCAACATTTAAGATGGAACATCTTCTCACAGATCTTCTGCCAGGTTAGATCTGACATAGGTTACATCATTGGTAATCGGTTGATTATTGTCATATGCACCAAGGTAGAGTGAAAAGCTTCTGATGGCATGCCATCTAGACAGATGCATCCATACATAAATACCTCAAGGTAGCACAAAAGGAAAACAATAACAGATTGCAGAAACTTAGTGTTATAGTGACAGAGAACGTGCAGTGCAGGTTGACAAATCAGGTGCAAAGGCCATGAAGAGGTAGATTGTGTCATGGTCCGGATCGGGGTCCCTTTAAATTTACCTTGTTTATGTTATGATCTGGACCGTTGATTCCCTGTTTTCCCGCGTCCCTCGACTTTGGTGATTAGAGGCAATTAACACTCGGCTGAACCGGTAGTTTATAGTCTCCGGCTTTCAGCCGTTCGGCGCGGGAGCGTCTGCAAAGTCATCAAAGGCACAGCGTGCCGATGTCATCTGGCTGGAGCAAGCCTAATCTCTGCCGAAGCGAGTGCCGGTAATTCGCCCTTCCTCACCGGAGCAACCCTGTCCAGTTACCTCGCCGAAGCGAGCCTGCAAAGTTTCCTCATCCAGGTGGATCCGTCAGTTAACCTGCCAGAGGGAATCAAGAACCACTGTCTACTGTTCCTGGGTCGAGTCGAGAGCTCGCCACTACCCGGAGGCTCCAAGTCAAGTCCTGGCTCCGGGGGCTTTCAAGTTCCAAGTCAAGTCCTGGCCCTGGTGGCATTCTAGCACCCAGTCAAGTCCTGGCCCTGGCAGCATTCAAGCGCCAAGTCAAGTCCTGGTCCTAGCGGCATTCCAGCACCAAGTCAAGTCCTGGCCCTGGCAGCTTCTCAGTTCTGAGTCAAGTGCTGGCCCTGGCGGTCTGTGATTCCTGTCCTTCCCCTTTGTCTGAATCCTTTCTCTGCCCCTCTCGCCTCTAGCCCTCGTCTGCAGCCTCCGCCTGCACTTCGGTCTAGTTCCATCACCGGAGCTAGATAGGTACTGTCTGGTGTTCATTCGTATCGGTCTTGTCTTGTCTTGTCCTCGCCTCTGTGGGGTAAGTCAGGCCGTCTTGCCGTTGCTCCGCTGGGGGTCATGTCTTGTCTTGTCTGGTCCTCGCCTCCATGGGGGTAAGTCTGGCCGTCTTGCCGTTGCCCCGCGAGGAGTCATGTCTTGTCTTGTCTTGTCCTCGCCTCCGTGGGGTAGGTCAGGCCGTCTTGCCATTTCCCCGCGGAGGGTCATAAGTCCCGGCCCTATGTCCTGTACCCAAGGAGGGGTCCCGGCTCTCTGTTCTGTGTGTGAGTCCCGGCCCTATGTCCTGTACCCTAGGAGGGGTCCCGACTCTGTGTTCTGTGTATGTGTCCATGGTTACATGTACCTGCTCTCCTGAGACCGAGGCGCTGTGTTCCCATGTTCCTCTTCTCCCTAGCCCGTGTCATGTCCTTGCTTGGTTCTGGGGTCCGAGCCAGAGGCAAGACCCAGGTACTGGGTCCTTGCCCAGTCTCTGGCTCGGAGTCCATACTCTAGCCTCTTCATGTCTCCTCTAGTTCTGGGAGCCGATTCCGAGTCCTAGCCCAGACCCTTGGTCCCAGCCTAGTCCTTGTCCAGTTTGCTACTCCTGCTCCTGCCTAGCTCTCCTGGTATCGAACAATAAACTCAATCTGAGTAACCTCACAAGATGTGTCTTGCATTTTGGTCCTCCCTTGCTCCCAATGTCCCGCCATTGTGACAGATTGTCTATTGACTTGAAATGGGAATTTACAGCTGCAAGGAAAACCTAAGTATGAGGTAACTGAGACTTTATTATTGTGTTTGAAATATATTTGGTTGGTATTTGAGCAGCAGAGTGGCACAGAGAGAACCACTGTCTGGAATGTGTTCCAACAAGGTCTCCTCCAGGTACTCCTGATTCCTCCCCCACTCCAAAGACAATTGTTTGGTGGGTTAATTGATGACTACATTGCCCCTGCTGTTTAGGAAAATGGTAGAATCTGGGGTAATTGATGAAAGTCTGGGGAGATTGCAAAAATGGGACTAATGCAGATGATAAATGGATGGTTTATAGCCAGCATAGATTCAATGGGCCAAAGAGTCTGGTTCTGGGCTATAATACTTCATGGCTCTATTTATTCATTTTAGATGTTCAAATAATTTAAAAATATGTTTATTTCATTTATAATCATTTCAGAAATCTTAATTTCAGAGATGCCAATAAAAATTCTGAAAGATCTTGAGCGCTTTAACTAATGTGAAATCCAGAATGGACTTTACTGTCGGTCAAGAGTTCTCCTCGGCAGTGTAGTGAGTGGTACTTCATTTGCCCCTCCCAAATGACTGGATTACAAGCGTTTTCTTTATGTCACCTGCCTTCCTCCTTGCCCTATATCTATGTATACTAGTTTTAAACTTCTCTGCAATGGGAAAAGTTTCCTACTATCTATCCTGTCATAACTTTGTATACCTCAGTTAGATCTCCCTTCAGCCCTTTCCACTCCAAGAAAAACAGACCGAGTCTCTCCTTATAAATGAAAGGCTCCATCCCTGATAACATTCTGTTGAATATCTTCCGCACCTCTCCAATGCTATCACATCTTTTTATAGTGGACCGACTAGAATTGAACACATACTCCAGCTGTAGCCTAACCAATGCTTTAAAAAGTTGTAACAGCCTCCCTGCTCTTATATTTTATTCTCTGGCTCATAAAGGCAAGTATGCCGACATCACCATCATTTCAACCTGTGCTGCCACCTTCAGGGATCCAGGAAATTGTACACCAGGATGCTTCGGTTCCTCATTATTCCCAAAGCCACTGCCATACATTCAGCTGAAGCTTGGGATAGATCAGCTAAAATCATAATGAACTAGGGCAGGGGGGGAGGGCAGGAATAAGAGATCATGTGGCTTACTCCCGTCCTTATTTTCCTGAGTGTTTTCTTCTTGTGCATCTTTACCTTTCTAGATGAGGCAAGAAGGTCAGACCCAAAGCAATGGCGTCCAAGTGTCAAGGCCAGAACAGTAACTGGTGTCTCTGTCCATTAGCCTGTCAGACAGCAAAATAATATTTATTTTCTAATTGAGTGAACTGAAAATGTATACTGAACTTTCACATCCACAGTTCTCCAGTCCATTGTTCACAACTCGCAGTCCGGCAACAGCCCTGACTGCTATATTATTTTATATTAACTAAAAAGATGGGCAGGAGATAATTCAAAAGTAAAATGTTACAGGTGCCATAAATACGAAATAAAATTAGACAATGCAGGAATGAACAGTAAGACGGGAACCATAATCAGCTGGGCATTTCTTAAAAAATGGTTCCTACTATACTGGAAGTAAGAAATCGGGATATGGTTTCCATAATGTATTGAGAGTTGCAAATGCAGCCCACTGTAAGTTGAGAAATCACAGCTCATCCTGTACATCGGAGCTTGAGCCAAGTTGCATTCAAGTCACACAAAGGAAAACTGCAATCAAATGATGATTTGCAACACAGAGGTAAGAAATGAAAACCCTCCCACCGATGGTTGTGAGCTTTCGACATAAAACGAATTACCCATGAAGTATGTCTATGCATAATAAAACAGTGATAATTTAACAGTAAGTATCCTATTTCTATCAGAATTGTTGGGGTGGAGAAAGGCAGCTCTATATAGGAATAAGACAAACTTTTGAGGCAAAATTACAGGCCAGATACAATAAAATGCTGTATATCACTGGGGAATGTTTGATGCTATTCCATTTTATCAGAAAGGAGAAAATGTAATTCTCTGGTACCATACCACAAGTCCTCACGGTTGAATTATAATGTTGACATGTGATCAAAATGATCTTATAATCACTGTTGTGCCCATAGAAATATTTTACAATTTAATATCATAGAACATATTGCATTCCCTTGCTACCCCTCCATAAATTGATCCAATAAATATTTTTATACTATGTGTTCATAACAAGCATTAAATGTAATGCTAATAATATAATAATGATCGAGTAACCACACTTATTCCCCAAACTGTGTGTCTGAAAATGGTGCGCTATTCACACAGTTTGCAAGAGCATTATAAACCTCTGAACAGCAAAAGTCGAAATTCTGAAAATCAAAACCTGATTTAGAGAGACAGATTTCAGAGACATTTAATCACTTTCCCAAATGATTTTATCCAAAGTAACTTTTGGTCATGTTCTTCTCGTATCCTTTTCAGAACATAGCTGCATGGATTTTTGTAATTTACAGCAATATTTAATCAGGAAGGTTCTGTTGGCATATCACTGGCTTCAGGTTGATTACAAAACCAAGTCTATCCTCCCAGAATCTGAAAAAGCCTTTCAAGCACCCTGCAACTGATGATGTAACCTGATAAAGAATCTGATGATATAAAAAATGTGCATACAATACTGTACAAAAGTCTTTGGCACATATATATATAGCTAGGGTGCCTAAGACTTTTACACAGTATTGCATTTGTCAACATGGAGCGGAGAGTGTGTTTGTAAATCTGGTGGGAGCAAGAGATGTTGGGAATGGCGAGGGTGGAGCACCACGGGAAGGGTGTTGATCAGGTCGCAGAAGAATACCACAGACTGGGAGGGAAGGTTGCAGGTGCAGATACACCAGCCCAGAGACACCAGGCAAGGTAATTTGATTCCAAACAATCAGTTTATTGTTCATTACACAATGTCACTCTAGTGCTTCCTGTTCCCTCCCTTCTTCCTTCCTCTTTTACCAACCATGATTCCCTTTTCCTGCCTCCTTCCCACTCTCAGTCCACAGTAAAGATCCATATCGAAATCAGGTTTATCATCATTCACATATGTCATGATTTTTCTGCAGCAGCAGCAACAGAAAAGTGCCATACATAAAATTACTACAGTACTGTGCAAAAATCTTAGGAAACCCTAGCTATAATATAGTACTGTATCTATTCTACAAGCAAAGTATCTGCACCCAGTTTCTCTTCTGTAATTTACACAGTGTTTGTTCCCTTCCACTAAATGCAAGGAAATAAATTTTGCAGATATGGAAATAGGAAACGTAACAATACAGCAAATATCTGATTGCATTGAGTACACTTTTAGACAATGATTTAGGGCATTTGCCTCCTGTTGCAGCGGCAAGCAAAAACTGGCTGCCAACATGATGCAAATTGCGAGTCATATAAAGCAAAGCAATCCGGGTGTGGCGGCAAAGGTGGGAAAAGGGGATCTGTCACTGTAAGGTTGCTTGCCTAGGATCTGCCATTACTCTCTGTTTTTGTTTGGAGGAATTGGTTCTTACCTTGTTTACCATAATCAATTAAATTTGTGTTTTGAGCTTTGTTTGATGCATAATGCATTTGAAGAGTGAGCTGTTCAATCTTACAAAAGCAACAAAAAGATTCAATTAAATTTTAAGCATCATGGACTAACATGCTTTATCTTGTCAACAAAAACAACCAAATGACTAAAACATGTCTGAGATCACTGAAATATCTGTTGTGAAGGCTATTTGTTTTTCCTTAGCCATTACACTTTCACCTCTGAGTCACAAAGCTGTGGTTTCAACTCCACTCCAGGGACCAAGAAATGTAATCTGACAGAGAACAGCAGTATGAAGCAAGTGTCATATTGACTGAAAAGCTAACTTTCAAAGGCAATATTAAAACAACACCAACTTTTTCCCTCAAAAGAGGCATAAAACGCCCCTTGACAATATTCAGAGAGAGCAGGTGGCTACTCAGAAAGAACACAGCAGCAATGTCCCAAGATATTACCAAACAGCATGAGCACCAAGTCACACTGGGAGATACTGAAGCAAATGACCACTAACTTGATGAAATAGATAGACTTTAATGAGAATTATTAAAGGAGAAAATTAGGTTAAACAAAAAAAGAGAAATTAAGGAAGGAACTGCAGTTTTGAAGGACATTTTACGAAAAATACATTGACCGCTTGTGAAAGAATTGAAGTGGCCAGGATTGGAAATGGAGTATTACCTCATGGAACTACAGAGTTAGAGGAGTTTGAAGATGTGAAAGGAAGAGGAGTCAATGGGCTGTTTCAAAGCCAAGAAATACAATTTTAAAGTCAGAACTTTTCATTGCACTGCCAACAGAACTTAAAACAAGCATGGCAATGTGTATTTGAATAGCCAAGTCCAGAGGAACAAGAGCATGGATGAAGTTTTCAACAGCAGAAAGCTGAGGCAGTAGGTATAAATCTGCAGACTTTGTGATGGAACAGATACATGATTCAACCTTACCTTACAGTTACATATGACACCAAGTTTGCAAACAGTCTGGTTCAGTTTTATACTTGTAGAAGAGACTGGGATGGAATTGGTGATAACTGAACAAAGCTTGTAACGGATCCAAAGATAAATAATTTGGGATTCTGAAAACTTCACTGACGGAATTTTCTACTCGTATGGAATTGAATGTGAAAGAGGTAGTGGTGAGGTAGAAAAGCGAGCTGCAGATATATATATATGAAAAAAAAACAATGCTGTAAAATTTATGATGTTGTCAAGGAAAAATATATCGGGGACTGAAGTGACATCAGAGGCAATGGTGAGGGGGAAACTAAGCAGACAACTCTCTGATCGGAACTGATTATGTATGAAATCAGGCAAGTATGGTCATACCCAACTGTATAACAATGGAGGAGGATACTGTTGTAAAGCACACAAAATGCTTTAGGAACTCAGCAGATCAGGCAGCATGCATGGAGAGGAATAGGACTGATGAAGGGTCTCAGCCCGAAACGTCAGCCCTTTAATCCAGTTTGTAAATGCTGCCTGACTTGCTGAGTTCCTCCAGCATTTTGTGAGCATTATTCTGGATTTCCAGCATCTGCAGGATCAGTTGTGTTTAGGATACTGTTGTCAAGCAGGTTGCAAGACTGGTCAACAAAGGCAAGAAGATTCTGATTATCTTTGATGCAACTACACAGTAGCACAGTGGTTAGCATAACTCTTTACAGCGCCAGAGATTCAGATTCATTTCCTACCACTGGCTATAAGAAGTTTGTATATTCTAGCCGTGACCATGTGGGCTTCCTCCAGGTCCTCTGGTTCTGACCATGGTCCAGAAGCGAACTGGTTGGTAGGTTAATTGGTGATTGCAAATTGTCCTGTGAATAGGCTAGGGTTAAATAAATGGGCGGCTGGGCAGTGTAACTTGTTGGGTCAGGAAGGCCTACTAAATACACTATCACTAGAAACAAACCATACAAGCATCTCACAAAAAAAAACTTCTTCAAATCAAGATCATCAAATCAAAATAGTAGGTTATTTGTAGTTTATTTATCTTACAGGGAACCTTGCTGCGCACATGTTTGGTCATCATGTTGGTCCACATCAAATCAGTGACTTCTGCTGAGAAGGTACAATCTGCTTCATTGGCTAAAACACTTGGGAAAATCCTAAAGTTATAAAAGTTGCAAGATAAGCTCCAAAATATCTTGCAATTGTATTTTCTCTTGTACTTTACAGTAAGTTGAACCGGGCTGCCTGAAAGTGCATGGTATACATGCACAATTACAGAATGGCAATGCAGGATTTCCTCTGTGTATGAAATTTCACATTTTGATGGTTTTGGTAGGGATGATTTTAGCCCACCAAGTGCACAATTTGAAGTTTTCAGACAAGGTTTTCCATACTATTTTCTCTCCTGTTGAAGAAGCTTTAACTACAGTATTTCTTATTTTATGAAGTCATACTTAACGATGACTTAATGATAAAATATGGATGGCATAGTGGTGCAGATGTCAGAGCTGCAACTTCATTCCTGATCTCCAGAGTAGTCGCATGAACTATGTGGGCTTCCTCATGGGGCTACAGCTTCTTCCCACATAGTTGTTTTAATAGGATAACTGGCCACTGTAAATTCACAGCCCCCCCCCCATGTATAGGCGAGTGATGGATGGGAATGTGAAGGGAATAAAAAATGGGATTAATGTGGGGTTAGTAACTAATAAATTCAATGGGCTGAAGGGCCTGTTTCCATGCTATGTGATTCCATGACTGCAATAATGTAAGACCTGCAAAGAAATTCCTCTTTATTGAGATGCGAAGCGCTTTGCAATAAACTTTAAGAACCTTCAGAAACAAATACTCCTGCACTTTCTAATGTTCCTGCTTTTCCATCTTTGGGAAGTCTGCAGGAACCAGTTTTGTTTGCAGTATATGACCTCCTACCTTTCAAATTGAAAACAGTAAAATCGAAAGACTGCACATTACGTTGAAAGAGAACTCCAATATAATTTAAATCCCTTCTAGACATAAGCAATTCTAACCCAAGTAAATGAACCGTGAACGCTAAGATTTTGGAAATTATTCCTCTGCCAGTCATAATTTACACTTCATTTTTTCTGTCCTATTTTAGAGTGTCGTCTGAGCTCAAACTCTATTTTCCCGTTGCCATAAATAACGCGGGCATTAGGACCGCGAAACACCTTCCATCCCACCCGGGGAGCACCCATCTCAAGCTCTGAAAGGTTCCACCAAAGTCATCACATTTCCCGCGATGAGAGCAGGTTACGAACACAGTGGAGACACTTTACAACGAACCGCTCCTAATTAAAAAGCAGGAATGTTGACAGGGTCAATACCGTCCTCCACGGAGTAAAAAAATCCCAGATTGTGACATCTGCAATAATGCAAAGACATTGAAAGCGCACAGCGCACTGAGATCTCCGTGTGTCCCGCTCTCTCTCCTGATCGGATGACACTTTTGCAACCATATCAACACCTCCAAATGTGACTGAGCCGTCGGCAGATTTCAGACCAACCTTCCATTCTCAACTCATTCACATCACAACAGCGGCAAAGTCTTGCTCTCTGCTATCTATAAATGCATCGTTTCCCTGCCCTTAACAGAAATAAAATATGTTCTTCCTCACGCATTGTGCACAAGTCCTGATCTGAGCAAAACATCTATTGGACATGCTTAAGAAAAGTAGTTGTAAGGCGTCTGCTGAAAGGGTAATCCCCTCAAACCACCTCCTTTGGTGTCATCCCCTCCTCCCTCAGCCTCCACACATGCGAACTCACCCAGGGTGAAGTAAGGTAGCTCGGTGTTCTCTAGGTCATCTGCCACCAAGATCTCGCCGGGCAAGTCGTTGCGGACAAACAGGTAGAGCTTGGATTCAGCCGCCAGCACGCCGTGGAAGCTGATGTCGTTCTCCCGGAGCACGGGCAGGGTGGACACGGTCACCGTCTTTACTTTGCAGCCTCCTTCCTTGGAGATCTCGGCCGAAGCCGCGAGCAGGCAGCCGAGGATCGCTTGCAAGGCGGCTCGGAGAGCCATGCCCGCCGCGGCTGCCGATGGTGCAAGGAGCTGCTCTGTGTATGTGTATGTGTCTGTGTCTGTGTCTGTGTCTGTGTGTGTGTGAGCGTGGAGGGTTAATATGGATATATAATAAAAAAAAGAGCGAGCGATCCCGGGATTGCCGCCGCCTCCTCTCGTACACTTGTTTGGCGATGTGGAGCTGTTGTCCAGGAGGTGGCGCGGACACACACATACATACATACAGACAGACAGACACACACACACACACACACACACACACACACACATCGCGGGGGGGGGGTACTTCAGCTCCAGGTGGAAGAGGCTTAGCAGCATCGTTTAAAGCTGGACTCTCCCTCTCCCCCCACCGCCCCAACCCCAGCGTTATAAACACCGTGCCCAAAATATTTCTCCCTCCCAGTTTTTCACCCCCTCCCTGCCTGTGCCCTCTTCATGTCACAGCCCCGAGGCTGTCTTTGCTGTCAGAAAAAATTAAAGATCTTCAATCATTATTATTATTTTCACCATTACCCAGAAGCGAATTTGCTGTCTATTTTCCGTGCATCCATTTCATTAAACTTGTTCTACAAACTGGTAGTTCCACCCCCTCTCCCCCCAAAAATTGGCGACTTATGTTCTTCCCAGTTTGTTTTACGATTCTTGAGTGAGTCAGGTTCAAATCCCGCCTCCCCTCCAAAAAACCAATAAAACCAATTTTGATAACTGGGCACTATATGGTTCTAATGTGATCCCATTTCACGTAAGAAGAGGTATCAATGAATATATCCATTGCCGATATGGACAGAAGAAAGTGCCTCTACTAAAAAGCCGCCGGGTTGATACATGATTTGTCAATTTGGGATCAGTTGAAATGTTCCCTTCCCATTTCAAAACCCCCCACATGAATTCAGATTTCAACTTTTGGTGCCAGATAAAAAGAAACAATCGATGCTGACTTTACTATAGTTTTGACACATTAAAAATATATGCAGGGAGGGTGGAGAGCTCCGTTTTATTCATTTGGCATCGCTCTCTGCGCGTATTTCACTTTGGTCTCGAACTGCTTTAGGTCACGGTTCATGTAAACAAACCGCAATTGATGGGAGCCGGTAAGCAGCATTGTCTTCTCGGCTGTGTATCTTTGGAGTGAAATCGCCAGGGCATTTGCTGCAGTACCGACCAGCGTGCTATGAGCATCGAACGGCCATTCACTCACAACCTCCTGAAGAATTTATCTCTGCCTCATGTGTGTGAGATGGAGAAGTGTGCGCGGTGCCTGCTCGGTAGAGTTAACACAGCTGAATTTATTACACTTAGCGCAACCTGTGTCCAGCTCCCGCCGTCCTCTTTGTATGTACTGGGAGGAATTGTTATTCTATCGTGTCCCCCGTTCTTCCCGAGACACTAAATATTAGATTTCAGCTGTATGAAACTGAGAAAAGTGGACGATTTGTTGGAATATTGCAGTTGTTAAACTGTGAAGAAACCTTACTTTAGTTTGGCGCTTAAAATGTTGGAAACAGAACGACATTTTGTGCAGCCGCCTGATTGGTGACAACTTGCATCATTTTGCTTTTAAAAAAACCTCCACCATCTCCAGAATATCTTAAGCAGAATGAGCTCAGGGGTAAATCAAGAACCTAAAGGGGGAACCCCGGGACCCATTCAAAAGGAAAAATTTCTTCATTGAGGGAGGCAGATCTTGACAATTACCTACTTCTACAGTACTGGGAAACGTAATCATCAAGTTCATTGGTCAAATACGCATTGAAAGAGTCAAGAGATAAGATAGGAAAATGGTGTTTGAGATGCAAAATCAACCATAATCTCTTTGAATGACAGAACAGGTTTAAGGGGCCAAAGGACCAGTTCCTGCTCTCCTAATAATGTGGACGTCGCAATGCTGAAACAAACGCAGAAGATTTTGGAAATGCTCGGCAGGTCAAAGAACATCTGTAGAAAGATAAAGGGAACTAATCTTTCCCAGTTTTTGAATTTCCACGGAAAAGGGAGGTAATATGTAATAGGTGAATGCATGAAGAAAAGGCTTTTGCTAACCCATTGGCCTGTGCCTGTTGGGAGAGAAAGACAGAATTAAGTGGGAGGGGTTGAAGGGTAAATAGGCTTCCCATTAATACACCATAGCCTTGTGTATCTGCGCACTAATGTTTGAAGTACTCCTACAAAAGCACCCGAAACTCACTAAGCCACTGGTTGGGAGGCTATGAGGAATCCTAAAAATATTGACAATTCATAGTCACAAGGCTGAACAGCCACATTCAACCTCAGCAACCGAGAAGCTGAGTAATGAAGTAGGTTTTGCACAGGAATGAAATTATAAAGGGCTGGTGGCTTCCTAAGGTTGTGATTCATGGTTCAAATGTCACTAAGCTTGGCTGTCTGCCCAGAATGACCACTGATGTCCTCCCCATGCTTGCATTGACTGGGTCCAGATGCTGAGAGCCCACATGCTGGACTCTAACCATCCTGGTGTAGTCTGAATGGCTGCCGATCCAGGAATAATGCTGCGAAGAAGGCCTGCACCTGACACCCCCAAAACCTTGAGAACCAGCTGCCAAAGCTTTGGATGTTTTAAGTGTCACTGATTGCCTCTGTCATTCAGAAACATAAACATGTAAAAAAAAACAATTTAACAAATCAAAATTTAGCAAGGAAATTACATTTCTAAAACAGTTACAGAGAATTAAACCCATCAAATAAAAGTGATTTTACAAAGAACTTACCTTCCCTTCTGCTCTTAACCTATAGCCCTACTATATCCACTGAAACTGATGGAACTATGCCTCTGGTCAAAACTGGTGCAGCAGAGCTGGTTCCCCAGCATAGTTGCTGAGGAATTTCAAGAAGGTCAATCTCTATCATTAGGCCCCATGTGATGATCATATTGAACAGTAGGTCAGAATTGAGGGGCAGAGTGGCCTACACCTACTCCTATCTCCTGTGGTCTTATGATGACATGCAGTAGAGAGAACTAACTGCATCAGCATTGTGAACAAGGCATAGGTCAAAGCCCTGCACGTGCTGCATTTAGGAAAACCAGCACTTGCCAGCAAGTTTTGGTTGCTTGCAAAAGCTACAGGTCACATTGAAGTCACATTGATCAAGATCTCACTATGAATTTTTGGCCAGGATAATCACAGCAAAAATAAACTGATCGAAATTTAGAAAAGTGCTTGTTATTGTTCTCTTGAATGGAAAGATGTTATGGTGCACAATGTTCCACTGTTTTCATGAGGGTTTCAGCAGAACAAAGAAATAATGACACAATACAAATCATGACATGGCATACATACATCATAATATTACAAGATTTATGATTGGGCTTCATAGAACTATATCATTCTTCTTCCACTATTTATCAGGAACTTCGATGCCAATATTTTCTGAAGGTTTGCAAAAATAAGAAAAAAATCAACTTTGTGCTGTGAGTACTTAAAATAAATTGTGATGTTAAAATATAACCACAGTAAATTGGAAGTTCACAAAGAGCCAATTAGTCAGCATCTTTCAGGAGTATATTGCAAAAGGTAGGTGACATTCAGGGTAATACATTCAGAATTTGGATCATTTGCCTTTTTTCAGAAACTGAATGATTTTGTATATTTCTGGCATTTACTATTTAGTATCCAGTCAACGCTATGTAGTAATGAAAGCTGATAGAATATCTTTGCTGCATCCTCAACTCACTCCCACTGAATTTCTTTTTATATATCAAAATGTGTTTTTTTTTTCATTTGGCATGAGGTAACTAGGATTCCTAGTGTATAACAGAAATTTTAATATTTGGAAGTAGCAATATGACTCTGAAGTCTTTCAAAATTTATTGCAAATTACTGTGATGTTATTAAAATGTATTCATAATTTAGTATACAGAGAGGGGAGATTTTTAAGATCCCAAAAAACTCATAATAAGAAAAAAGAAATAGATTCTTTAGTATCTACTTCTTTGGCACTAATAATGCTAAAATCACTGTGATTCAAAGTGAACCCTACTGGCAATCAATTCCAAGTAAAATTATACCCACTGCAAAATTCATCTGTGAAGTTCAATGTGTCATCCTTGCTAATTTGTCAGTTGGACATCTTCTTGATTCCAAGCATGCATATTATGATGTCAGCAGTCATGCAACACCCAATTCCAGCCCTCCTACAAGAAATTGGAGTTCAGAACTCTAACCTAAAGCCATTCTGAAATAGCCTGAGTGAATTTACAAGCTAATTGTCATACTTCTTTTTCTTCACTTTTAGTGATCAGGGCAGCTTCAAAACTGACTGATATATATGCAAGCATCTTCTAAAGTCCATAAATGCACTTAAATTGGTTTACTCTGATATTATGCTGCTATTGCAGTTGGTGTATAATTACGGACATTGTTGGCAGCCTCATTACGGCTACTAGCTACCACTCAGTATGTCTGGCATCTATGAGGAAGCAATAAAGACTGGTGAAGGGTCAGTTCCCAGAGAAATGCATTCCACCTGCGCCTTCCTGATAAACAATGTTTTCACTGGATTAGTTTTCCTAAGGCTGTCATCAGTGAGATACGTGAGGTGTGCTGGAAAGACCATCATCCACACTCTTGTGCCACAATCCATTCATCTTAGCTGAATCCATTCTCTCTCCATAATTGAAGACAATACAAAACAAGGTGGATACTGGGCTACAAAAACTATTCTCTTTTCACTTAGTTCTCAACTACACATACTTGTTGTAAAACACGGAAATAACATGCTGCCATTGTGCCCTTTCATTTGTAATGACCAGTGTGCTCAAAAGTTTTGTGCTGTGCAATTTTTTGCCCAGTGAAAGCATTTGGACGCTGAATAATTTCTCCAATAAAAACAATATAAATAAGCTAGTTCTAAAATTTGCAACTAATCATCGCAAACTCCATGTTGTCAACACTGTCTGCATCAGAAACTGGAAAAGGAAATATGATTGTGTACAATCATGAAATATACTGTACTTGCATTGTTAATGAGGTAGAGCACGACAACCTTTTGTATGCAGATTAAGTTCCTTTATGCGCTAGTAGCAAAAGAGGTGTGCGTGTGCGCAGGTGTACACCTTAGAGGAAACTTTGCATGCTGCTTCTCTCAACCTGGTGAAACAGAGTACTGGTATGCTCAAGAAATGATTCCAGCATATAGACACCAGCATACAGACTGAGGGAATATTGCTGTGTTCAGGAGGCTGGTTTCTCATTTTTCTGCATCTTGGTATGTGCTAGAGAGTTTCAATTACACATGCTCCAGCTTTGTCAGCAAACAGAGGAGTGGAAGGGGAGGGAGAGAGGAAAGAACAGGAGGAGAAAAATAGAACCAATGGAGATGAGCCCTTTCCAGCTTTGCAAGTGAAGGATGCTGCAATAGACTGACAATAAATACAGACAATATCAAGTCCCCATTCCACAACAATTCTCTTGTCTACTGTCTCTGTCACTGACCATCATAACATCCACAGTCTTAATGCCAAAATGCAATCTAACACCAGATCAACATTGCAAATTTATTTTGTACGTACAACTGAGCAACTACCTACTTATCAAGATTGCACTGTAATGTGTCTTTGATATGTCTACTTCCATTATGTGGTTCTCCCTCAGTATCTGCAACATGGCTAGAAGCAGTTTGCTGCCTTTCATTAGAAGAGTTTGCAGATTGCCTTGAAAAATTACCACTAGTAGCTCTTAGCCAAGAAGCGCTGGCTGAGGACTGTATGTCTATACGCTAGAAACAGCAGGAATCGAGGCTAGAGACCAGAGACTTGAGGCGAGGCTGGAGACCAGAGACTTGAGGCTTGGGGTCTTGAAGCCTGGCTTGGGGCGAGGCTCAAGGCTTGGGTTCTTGAAGCCTGGCTTGGGACGAGGCTCAAGGCTTGGGGTATTGAAGCTTGGCTAGGGGCAAGGCTGGAGGCTTGGGTTCTTGAAGCTCCTCCTGGGCAGGACGCAGTACTCCTGGGCAGGGCATGGATCTACCCCTGATGAAGGCAAGGGACAGGAAGGGACAGAACCAACCACAGGGTAATGGCAATACGGCCTGGCTTACCCAACTGAGGCAAGGGACAGGAAGGGACAGAACCAACCGTAGGTAATGGCAAGACAGCCTGACTTACCCGATGGAGGCAAGGGACAGGAAGGGACAGAACCAACTGCAGGGTAATGGCAATATGGCCTGACTTACCCGATGGAGGCAAGGGACAGGAAGGGACAGAACCAACAACAGGGTAATGACAAGACGGCCTGGCTTACCCGACGGAGGCAAGGGACAGGAAGGGAGCTAGGTACAGGGTGTGGCTCCAAGACAAGACTTCAGGCGAGACAAGGTGAGAGTTACCAGCAAGACTAGGCAAGGCTTCAGGCAATGCAAGGCGAGACAAGAACTTCAGGCGAGGCGAGAGTTACCGACAAGACAAGGCAAGGCTTTAGGCGAGGAAACAGAAGGCAGGGGAAGGGATACAAGGAGTAAAACAAGAACAATCCAGCAGCCACACCCTGGTCTCTGGAGATATTTATGCAGCCAGCCCCAACGAGAATCAGCTGCCTCAATTAGTGCTCAACAGGAACAGAAACAAGGTAGACAGGAAAATCTGGAACAAGGGTCGATGGACCGGACCGTGAACTGGAATGCGGAATTCACGGACTGGACCATGACACTAGCAGTATTTGATGCCCACCTGTGTACATGTCCCTGATGTGACGAAAGACCAAGTTATCAGAAGATTGTTGCTGATGAGAGAGATAAGAGAGACAAAGAGAGAAACATTCCAAATGTTAATGAGAGAGGAGAAGAGAGATTAACGAAAAGAGACACAGTTCCAAGTATTGACAGACTGGTTGCTTTGAACCTGAACTGTTTGAAGTTTGATGGACAGGCGATACCCCAGCAGGGGGATAAAAGGAACAGGTTCGCTAAGGCACGACAGACACCACAAGATCACAAGATAATGAGACCCTGGAAGTGCGGTGTGCCCCCACAAGTTGGTGAGAGTTTGGAGGTCTGGTCGCGGGACCGACCATAGACGCACAGGGTGAAAAGGTACGATCGGCGGGAACCTAGTGTCTGTGTCCGCCCTTGCCTGGGTGCCGGGATCACAGTCGGTGACCTCAGAAGACATTATAAAGGGCTCGCCCAAAAGCTAACTGCAAGGAGTATCAAAGCTCTGTTTGAATCCGATTTGATTATCATCATTCGCTCTCTCTCTCTCTCTCCAACGGCACAACAGCGATTGCTGCGAACTGTACTAAGCTGAACTGAACTCTGCGTCACTTGAGACTGATCATTTTACCCCTAGAATGCGATAGAGCTTGATTGACCTATTATCCTAGTTCTGTGTACATGTGTGTTTTATCATTGCTAACCCGTTGCATTTATATCCTTACGATTAGAGTACTGTGTTACTTATTTCTTTAATAAAACTTTCTTAGTTCCAGTAATCCAGACTCCAACTAAGTGGTCTATTTCTGCTGGTTTGGCAACCCAGTTACGGGGTATGTAACACTGAGAACAACCTGTAGATCACAGAGTCCTCTGTTTCGCAGCTGCTGAGGGTGAACCCTGAAAAAGACCCTTTCATCATTCTCCATGCCCCTCTAGCAAATCCAAAATAGGGTAAACATCTCTCTTCAACACATTGCGGGATACAAAGAATCCCTTTAATGCTGCCACCAAGCCTGACAGCAGCAATCTGTGCTTTGCAGAACTCATTTCTGTCCACAAAGGTGACCTTGAGCTTCTAAAAACTGCCTTGTTTGCTAAGTACTTCCAGTTTCATTCAGACATTACCCTACCAAATATCTAGAGCTTTTGTAGTTTTTACCTCAGATTTCCGGCATCTGCACTTTTGTTTGACATGCAGCTTATTTTTTCCTCTTATGTTGTGACATAGCAATGCAAATCCTATGCCAAATCATCCATGGAAGCACAATATTTGCATTCATCAGATTGTGTGACAGATGGTTATGAAGTTCAGGAGAACTCTTAACCCACCCACCCCTTTTAGGTAGGCAGCACAGCAGTAGAAATTGCAAGTAGTTTCAACCTCCTGGAGTGCACATCACACGCAGCCTCTCATGGTTCTCGAATAATTCATACACGTAGTCAAGAAAGCTCACCAACACCCTTACTTTCTGAAGAGGCTGAAGAGAGCTGGACTTTGCACATCCATACTCATGTCATTCAACAGATGCGCAGTAGAGAGCATCTGAAAAAAGCTGCATCCCTCCTTGGTATGGAAACAGCACTGCGGCAGGCAGGAAGGCTCTAAATGGGCAAGCAAAACAGCCCAAAGCATCGCTGGCACCAGCCTACCCACCATCAAGGACACATATACAGAACGGTGCAGGAAAATTGTTGGTAACATCATGAAGGATCCCACTCGCCCTGCTCGATGTCTGTTTGTCTCACTCCCATTTGGGAGGTTGCTATGTAGCATCCACGCCAGGTCTGCCAGACTCAATAACAGCTAATTTCCCCAAGCAGTAGGACTGATCAACACCTCCACTATTTTGTTACTTACCATCAGTCACCTTATGTACACCCTAGTGTCACTTTATGGACATACAATCAATTTATGTATATAAACTATCTCAGGTATTGATATTTATTGTGTTTTTATTATTATTGCGTTCTTTCACTTTTGTGGGGGGTTTTTTGTGCAGTATCAGATCCGATGTAACAATTATTTTGTTTTCCTTACACTGATGTAGGAGAAATGACATTAAGCAATCTTGAGTCTTGATTCCTTAGTGATGGAGATGGCTGAGACTAAAATTCTCTGCAGCTTTTTGCAATCTTGCGTATTGCACCCTTCATGCCAGGCGGGGATGCAACCACTCAGAATGCGCTCCACAGTACATCAGTAGAAACTTGCTCGAGTCTTTGGTGACATATGTAATTTCCGCAAACTCCTAATGATCTATAGCCACTGGTGTGCCTTCTTCATGATTGCATCAGTATGTTGAACACAGGTTACATCCCCTGAGATGTCGACATTCAGGATCTTGAAGCTGCTTAGTCTTTCCACTGCTGACTCCTCGATGAAGACTAGTGTGTATTTTCCCAACTTTCCTTTCCTGAAGTCCACAATCAATTCTTTACTGTTAGTGAAATTTAGTGCAAGATTGTTGTTGTGACACCAGTCAACCAGCCAATCTATCTCATTTCTGTATGCCTGTTACTGTTTCAATCATCTCTAGCCAACTTTCAGAATATTTTTGCTCTCTTGAACAATAAAGGAATGAGGGAAATCTTTCAATGGAGAAGAGACTTTGGTTTCTACCAACTGCATCTTGTGATCACTTGGGGTACTGGGAATGGCAAAAGTAGAATTTAAAGAAGTGACAGTGAGTGTCATATCATCTTCAGATGCCTTCCCCCTGCCGTATCAGCTCCACCTCCAGGAGGTATGGTGCATGGTGCACGGTGCACGGTGTTGATTTTTCTATTCTTTGTTCCTCTCTGGTGGCTTTGATTAGCACTTACCTCGTTCTGCGCCCTGGTGAGTTGGGCAGGATTTGCCTCGGTGAAGTAGTTGTTACATGTGACCTGCTGGGAATGCTGCAGTCGGGAGGAAATGGTATTTGACAACGTGTGAGGACAGTGATGAGGATCTTGTGCCTGCAATCGCCATCACAGCTTTTCTTTCCATTGGTACTTTTGTCTTCTGTATGTGTGTGGAGAGTCTTATTGACCCTGCTGTCACTATCCTTGCTTCAACAATCTCTGTGTTTCACCGGCACTGATTGCAGATTGTACGCACTTCTCATTCAATATGGCTGCAGCTTCACTTTGGTGCTATCCAGTCATTAAATTCAATATATTACGGTGTATAGTTCATGTTTAATTTATTTTTTTCTCATGAATACTGTTTATTTATTTATTGACATACAGTGCAGAGTAGCACTTTCTGGATCTTCGAGCTGCACCACCCAGCAATCCGCTGTCTTACCTTTAGCCTAATCACGGGACAATTTACAATGACCAATTAACCTGCCAACCAGTATGTCTTTGGATGGTGGGAGGAAACCAGAACACCTGGAGGAAACCCACGCAGTCACAGGGAGAAGGTAAAAATCCTTACAGGCAGTGGCGGGATTTGAACCCAGGTCACTGATACTATAAAGCAGTATTCTAGCCACTATACTACTGTGCCACCCCAGTGCTATGATTATATGAAGCTATGTGCCTGTGAAGCTGCGGCAGTTTTTCATTTCATGTCTACGGACAAATGCTGATGTATTTGACAATAAACTTGAATTTGACTTTTCAAAAGGTAGAATGGTTAGCTTCAGCTGGGCACGATAATATTGAGTAGACAGTTCATGTACACCCTGAATGGGGTGAGATGGGTTACGCTCACTCTCCCATTGTCAATTTTTCAATTTCATCCAGTTTGTCTCTGTAAATGCCGTAGATAATGAGCAAAAAATGTGTGCAGTTTGAGAAGTTGGCTGGATGGCCAATGAACTGTTAGAATGCACTGTAATTGGTGTGCCGTCTTCACTGAACCAGTGGCTGTTCCCTCTGTTATCAGTAGTTGAATAGATGATCCTAGAAATACCGAGACCTCTCACTGGAAACAGTGAAAATAGTGGTTATCTCAGTGACAGCCAAAGGTTGCCGGCTTTACTTCATCCATTGTATCTGATTATTTTCCACAACAGGAACTGGAACTTTAATGAGGACCTGAATGCAGCCACTGTGTTGGTTAGGATCCTCTTCCAGTATCAGGGCCTAAGCAGGCATTGGGTACCTCGAATAAAGCCATCCTAACCATCGTAAGGACAGAGAAAGAACCAAAGTAAATAATGGGAGAGAAAAATGCATAAGTTAGAGTCAAAATAAAGTAAAAAATGTTTCAGAAAGGGAAATAAAAATGTGAATGAGGTAGAAGATTAGGAGAGTAAAATGACACAAAAATGAAGGAATATATAAAAAAAAGCATTAAATTTTTGAAACCTCCATAAACATTTTATTACCTGCAAGAATGATAATCCACTATTTTATTGATTTTCCTGGGCCTCCGAGGTTGAAAGACATGACTAGATTGTAAATCATGCCATTAACAGAATCATTTTGATATGAATTACTGGCACTAAATGGCTGCAATAAAATTAATTGGCATCAGCGGAGCAAATCCAGCTACTTCTTGTCGCCCAATGAATATCAATAGGGACCACCCATTTTTTTCAGAAGTTAAAGGCAGCGTGGAACAAATGTGGTGATTTGAAATTATGGGATGCCTCTTCCGTTCCTCAAGTTGTTGTTATGAAGCAATAATTGAAGCTTCATGAATTCACTAATGTTTCTTTAACAATTTGTTACAATTCTATTTTCACTGTCACCTTTGAAGTAAAACATTATGACTTCAAGTACTTTGGAGTGTTGAGTACATCACATTAATGAATTATGAAGCACTAGGGGAGAGTTGTGTTATCGAAGGTTCTACCTTTCCGATCAACTGTCTAACCACTGATACATAAGCCTGCTTATTTAGAGAAGCAGGAATTTCTCCCAGATGCTGAAATACCTCGTGAGCTGTAATCCAGAGAGACTGGCCATTCATTGCAAAAAGTGCCTTGGTAGCCCCCTTGTTGAAGAATCTGTTGCTCTAACCTGCAGACCTAGATCTCTCTGTGGTTTTCAAGCTATATTATTAACTTTGACTCAAGTAATTCTATCCTCATCCTCCTCTGTGCTCCACACACCGAACAGAAAAAAAGACAGATAATGCTTTTGATTTCCAACAAAAACAATCACCTGCACAATTCTATTTTCATTTATGTCTTTTTCTATTATTTCCTCCCTTTTCCTCTCTTCCCATTTATATTTCTAATCATCTCCTGTTATTGTTGGCTGAACTTAAGAAAGTGAAACACCTTGACTGATCTCGTTTCAGGGCACATAGAGTCACACCTTATTCCTTCATTGTATGAGCTGTTGTGGTGTTGACTGACTTCGTTTTTCATCAGAATTTAATGGAAATGGAACTAGAAATAGTGGAAAGAGATGGACAAGCCCAGAGGCTGAAACAAATCAAGGAATGTAAAAGTACAAATCATTGACGTACATTAACATTGTTGTTGGTCACCTAAGTGACTATTATCCAAGTGCTAGTACTGACAACATGCCATCAGCTATCCATTTATCAAGGGATGAAAGTCAGAGATTTCCAGTTCTCCACTGTGTACTTTCTTTGTTAGTGCCTTATTTTCTGATGGAGGCTTTATGAGAAGGACAAGTTTCTTGTGCTTCTCTGCAGCCTCTTAAGAAGTCTGGATTTGCTATGCGGTAGACTTGTGCAGGACAATTAAAGTAATTAGAATACCTCTGACTGCTCAATGTGAATAAACTTAGAGATTTCCTTTTGTATTCTCTGCTCAGCGTACACAAGGCAAAAAAGCTGCAGTCTTTGACAAACAACATTCATTCCCTTTCTTCAACATCTGCAGGTTTCTTTTAACATGCAAATTCAATTCCTGTTCCATGGTAACTAAATGTTGATTATTATAATGGAAACAAATAACTTTCACAAATGCAGCACAAATAAGGAAAACATTCCAGAGTGTAGAAGGAGCATTGTAGGAGCAAACACTGAACACTCTGTATCAATCACGGAAGATCCCTTGCATCTGAGTTGGGAGTTGTGAGCCAGAGATTGAACCCAATAATGTAAGTTAAGATTTCAGCGCTTTGTCAGAATGTGCTGCATTGTCAGAAGTGCCAATGTTCTGACAAATTGTTAAACTGAAGCCCGTTATGAACTCGATTAATCAAGGCAAGATAATTAAAAGCTTGTATAATGGCCGTAAACACTTTACATTTCCTGTAAACATGAAAATGTCCGCAGATGCTGGAAATCCAAAGGAACACTCACAAAATACTAGGGAAACTCAGCAGGTCAGGCAGCATCTGTGGAAATGAATAAACAGTTGATGTTTTGGGCCCTTTTTCAGGACTGAGAAGGAAGGGAAAAGATGCCAGAATAAAAAGGTGAAGGGAGGGGAAGGAGGCTAGCCAAGTGGGTGGGAAAAGTCAATGGCCAGAGAAGGAGGAATCTGATAGGATAAGGAAGTGGGCCAGAGGAGAAAGGGAAGAAGGAGGGGACCCGGAGGGAAGTGATAGGCAGGTGAGAAGAAGTAAAAGTTCAGAGTGGGGAATGGGTGGGGCGGGGGGGTAATATTTTTACTTACCACTTGCTTGAAATTGTTGTGAGTAACAGTGATATAGAATGGGTCTGAGTAAGGTGCAACTCTGTCACCAAGTGGAGGCCAATATATCCCAATATTCTGTGGCAATATTTATCTATTTATTGAGATGCAGCACAGAATAGGCCCTTCAAACCACTCCGCCCAGCAACCCCGATGCAACCCCAGACTGATCATGGGACAATTTCCAATGACGAATTAACCTACCAACTGGTATGTTTTTGGATTGTGGAAGAAGACTGGAGAAAACTCACGCTGCCACGGGGAGAACATACTAATTTCTTACAGACAGCGGCAGGAACTGAACCCAGGCCGCTGGTACTGTTAACCGTTGTGCTAACCACTATGCGACCATGCCCACCCCAAGTAACTTGTTGCTATTTAAAAATGGAGGGCCACTCATTTAAAATAAAGACGAGGCATGTTTTTTCTCTCAGTGAGTCATGCATCTTTGGAACTTTCTTCCCTCAGATGGGGCTGTGAGAAGAGAATGTAGAGCCTTATATTGAAAACAATAGCATGCACTAGATAGATTTGTTTGTGACTGAAAGGGAACAGTACAGTACATTAAAAAAAAGAGGTTGAATGTTAGTGATGACCGGACTGAAAGGAATATGAGGGTATGCAGTGGCAGAGAGGGATGAGTCTATCTGAGTTAGTGTGAGGATTAATTTGAAGTAGAATTAAGAAGGAAGGGGAAGGGCATCGGAATAATACACACATATGTGAATACATCCTTGTATTTTTCTTCCCTGATTTACAAGAGTTATTAAACCACTTGCAGCACCGAAAGCATGGATTACACTCCTGCTTCTCACTTCATTGTCCATCATTTTACTGCTGACAGTGGCAAACTTCTACCGCCTGTCAGGTTGCCCCTGTGGGAAGTTAAAACATCCAGCATGACATCATGTGATGTACCATTGAAGTGAGGGGAAACCCTTAGCACCTCTTATCAGTATCTCTCATTCACTCTCTGAGATACTAAAAAATACTGAGTGATTCGACCGAAGTATTTTATTAATGATTCAAAGATTCAAAGTTGAAGTGTATTTATTATCAAAGTATGCATGCAGTATACAACCCTGAGATTTGTCTTCTTCACAGAAAGGAAACCATGGAGCTGTTCAAAGAAAATCATCAGTCACCCCTCCCCCCACACATAAAAAAAAACAAATTGCTCAACGGCAACAAAAAAAGGTACGAGTGAAAAATACAGAATATGAAACGCAAAATTGTAAGAGTCCAGGCTTATTCAGTTCAGCTCAGAGTTCGTTACCTGCATGCTGCCCTGATCAAAATCACCCAAAATAGCAACAAAAAAAGAAGAGGCCAGAAACCAGAAACATATCATAACATGAACAACAGAATCCAATCCACAAACCACATCAATTAAATCTTGCCCAAGACACAGAACTCGGCCACTATCCTCCTACAGCATCGGGGGAGAGAGAGACCATTTGAATGCAGAAACTTTCCTCCGGCAGAAGTGAGCAAGCAGCTGGTAGATGGCACTAAACGCTCGCTCACCTTCTGCACTCACCTTGAAGATTTCAATCTACTCAGTGCTTTAATTGATGAGATCGGTGAGAAATGGAGTCAATCTTGTGTTCACAACCCTCTCGAGGCTTCCTGGCCGTATGGCCACACGCTTCGCTCAAAGCCTCACAGAAGCTTCTCACGGACAGTGAACCAACAATTCACTCAATCAGCCCAAAAGCACAGCACTAAAATGTAGACCACAGGCCCCAACAGTAGCAGAACCATACTTGAAAGAAAAAGATGATGTAAAAGAAGTGAAAGAATTAGTTTTGTGAGCCATCTGAAGGCTGTCACCATTGGTCGCATTGTTCTCTGGCACGACCTTCTTTAATGAAATGGCTTATAGCATCAGGCAGAATTCGTACAGTAACTTTCTTCCAAACAGCATGCCTTTGCATTACATTGATGCAGGTATAGAGCTTGTTATCACAGGATACATCATTTGAAAGGGTGACAGCAATGACCTGACTACATATGACACATACGATACATATGATACATATGTTCTCCTTTGCTGTGGATTGTACACTGGAATTCATTAAGTTTCATGTTTCATTTCAATAGCAGAGCTGGAATGAACTTATAGATTGTGTCATTGTGTCTGCTCAGACGAATTGGTCGAGAAACCAAGAAACTGCTAATCCCGTTGTTGCATTGAAGTGATTTTGGCAAACCTGTGGAAACGTTTGGGTCTTGTGCCCATCTGCTGGCCTGTCCACTTTAGCTAATACAATTAGTCTGCTCACTTTACCAACTAATCAATATCCTCTATAGCTAAGGACTATCCTTCTCACTATAAAAAAAACACTACCAATTTTCACAGCATCTGTGAACTTACTAATCACAATTCCTACATTCACATTCAAATTGTTCTATATACAAGAAACAGCAAGAGTCCTGACTCCAGTCTCTGTAGTATAGAGCTGGTTACCGATCTCCAGTGACAAGAATGACCCTCAATCATCTCCTTCTGTCTCCTAATACCAAGTCAATTTTGGATCATATTTGACAAATTGCCTTGAATCTCAGGGGCATCAACCTTTTGTGAGACCTTACACTCAGTTGCCACTATTTTAGGCACCACCTGTACCTAATAAAGTGGACACTGAATATATGTTCACGATCTCCGCTGGTGTAGCCCATTCCACTTCAAGGTTTGACATGTGTCTTTAGAGGTTCTGTTTTGTACACCATTGAAACACACAGTTATTTGAGTTACTGCTGACTTCTTGCCAGTTTGAACCAGTCTGGCCATTCTCCTCTGACCTCTCTCATTAACAAGTTGCTCTCACCCACAGAATTGCTGCTCACTGGATGTTTTATTGTTTTTTGCACTGTTCTCTGTAAACTCTAGAGATTGTTGTGCATAAAAGTCCCAGGTGATCAGCAGTTTCTGAGGTACTCAAACCACCCCGTCTGGCACCAACAATCATTCCACAGTCAGTCACTTACATCACATTCCTTCCCTATTCTGATGTTTGGACAGAACAACAACTGAATCTCTTGACCATGACTGCGTGGTTTCATGCAAGGAGCTGCCGCCACATGATTTGCTGATTAGATATTTGCATTAACGAGCAGGTGTATAGGTGTACCTAATAAAGTGGGCACTGAGTGGAGGAAAGGTTGTACTGAAGTGCATGTAGTCTATATCAACCATACTGTCCTCATCAATGCATCAATCAAATTGAAAAGGCAAGATTTTTCCTCAACGTAGGGAGTCAGAATCAGGTTTATTATCACTGGCAGATATTGTGAAATCCGTTGTTTTTACGGCTGCAGTACAGTGCAAGAAATAAATAAATACCAAAATTACAATAAAATAAAATACGTAATTAGTGCAAAAGAGGAATAATACCCTTTAACGAATTACTCTTGCTTTGTGTAGATTAGTCCCATCCCTCAGATTTGTTTTCTATTTCCCTGCCACCAATATTAGACTCACTCGCCTGTCATTGTCGTCGTCGACTGTAATTACATGGATAATCTTTACTCACTTTCTTGACCAAAAGTACCATATTCACTGTTTTCCTGTCATCTGCACCTCTTCTGTGCTTTGAGAAGATTTGATCATGTCTATTACAGCCTTCAATAATCTCCTTCCTTGCCTTCCATGGGAGCTTGGGATACATCTCATTGAGCCTTGTGGATTCATCTATCTTTAAACCCATTAAGATATCTAATATATCCTCCTTCTATATCGTAATTATCTGCTTCTCCGAGTTGTCCAACTATGATATTCTTCTCTATCACAAACACATATAAGAGGTATTCACTTCTGCGAATACCTGGGAACTCACCTGTTGATAAATTGGACTGGTCTAAAAATACAGAGGCTCTGCACAGGAAGGGCCAAAGCCTACTGTACTTCCTGAGGAGGGTCCGGTCACTCAACGTCTGCAGTACTATGCTGCAGAGGATCAATGACTCAGTGGTGGCCAGCATTCTCTTCTACGCTGTAGTCTGATGGGGCAGCAGGGTGAGAGCAGCTGACTCCAAGAAGATTGATAGGCTCGTCTAGAAGGCTGGTTCTGTTCTGGAGGATGGAACTGGACTCCCTGGTGGTTGTGTCTGAATGAAGGACGCTGCTGAAGCCATGGAGCATTATGGACAGTCCTTCTCACCCCCTTCTTGACACACTGGACAAACAGAGGAATACATTTAAGAACAGACCGATTCCACTGAGGTGCACGACAGAACGCTGCAGGAGATCCTTTCTCCCTGTGACTATAAGACTCTACAACTTCTCCTTAAGTATAAGAGTATATGGTTTCATTGTATTTTGCACAATTACTTTTTAATACACATATTGTATTTTTTTCATACTTCAATGCTTACATTTTGTATTTTAAAGCATATATTCCTTAATTAGCAACTTTGCAGCAATAGTTTCCTTGATAAGTAAAGCTTTATCTTATGTAATTTTATCCAAAAACCTTACCTACTTCCTTTGGCTTCACATGCAGGTTCCCATTTTGGTCCTTGACTGACCCTAATTTAGCTCTGCTTTTCTTCCCATCTTTAACATCAAAAATGCTTTGGGACTTACCTTAATCTTGCCCACCAGCATTATTTCATGCTCCTTTTTTGCAGTCCTAATAACTTTCTTGTAAGTACCTTCCTACACTTTCATAATCCCATATGATATCTCTTGTTTTCGATTCTCTGCATTTGTCATAAACTTGTAATGAACTCATTGTATCCCTTGTCTTCCAAGGTTTGTTAGACCATTCACCACTTATATAACACATTGGCCCTGTACTCTCATTATTTCACTATTTGACTTCAGGTTCCATTTTCCCACCTTTACTCCATATCGCTTGACAGCTTCATCTGAGAAATACTTACCTCATTTTTGAATGTTCTGCTGTTCTCTTTATGGACAACTGTATTGTGAACGAATGATTAGCTCCTTTGAAAGCCCGAGGCTAAACACACACACGCTTGAGATCTGAAATTCAAATGATGGGAGCAGTCAGCCGGTCAGAGAACATGCATGGAAAGAGAAACAGATTTAATGTTTCAGGTCAATGGCCTGAAACTATTGGAGCCTGTTTGAAACTTTCCTGGATCCCGCTGAGTGCCAATGTTGATATTAAGACTCTTTGGGAATATAGGCATGCTTGACACAAATATAATCAGGCCTAACCTTGCAGAGGCCTCCTTTGCCTTATTCCTTCCTCCAGTCTGGTCATGAATTTTACCCGTGAAGCTAGCAGTGTTGACTGTGGAAGTGTCGAAGCAAGGATATACGTGTCTTCTAAGAGTCTGCAACTGTATCAACCTTCTGTATTTGCTGATTTATTTCCAAATTATTCTTCGCGTTGTGTAATAATGCAAAACTCTCTGTAATTGTACTACTTTTTCATAGCTGGCATTCTCATTTGGAAATGTAACGAGGGTCTGCAAGAAGTGTAATTACTTTCAGAAATCTCCTACACTGAAAAGCCTGAGGAATCATCTTGTACTGTTATATCAATTTCCACATTTATCCATTTAAAGGAAATTATTAACATGCAGAGATGAGCTGCAACTTCTTGTTTACCACACAATTTTGAATTCAAACTGGACTAATTTTACTTTCCTCAAACCAATGGGCAGCAATGCAAAATAGGGTAATTGCTCAAGATAATACATGTCCTGATAGTGTGGTTGTGCATTTGACTCAGGAGCAGAGAATTAATTATGAGGCGATCTTTGATTCATAATTTCATAGAGAAGTACAGCACAGAAGCAGGACCTTGAGACCAGTGAGTCAGTGCAGACTATCGATTATCCATCTTTACATTAATCCTTTGCTAACACAATTTTTTTCTCGCCACGTTCCCATCAACTTCACTCCCGATTCTATCTGTCACTTACACACTAACATCTATTTATAGGAGTCAATTAATTCTGCTAACCCTCAGATGTTTTGGAAATAAGAGTAGAGATTAGGGTCCCTGGAGGAAAGCCATACGGTCACAGGGAGAAAGTGCATATACCACACAGTCCACACCACCAGTTAGGATCAAATGGAAGATCATTGGGGCTGTGAGGCAGCGTCTTGACTTGCTTCCCTCATTGGCTGTGTCACTGTGCAGTAAACCAATGCAGTTTTTGGCTCTTGGTTCTGATAGCGAGTATCCTAGAGTTATGTGAAGATAGGAGATAGTAATTCAAGCAAGAACCAGACTTCAGTTCTTGATGTAAATTGTAAATGGTAAACAGTAAATTGAAGTTAAAAGTACAGACAAAGAGATATAAGACCATAAGTCAATAAGATATTAGGAGCACTATTAGGCCAATTGGCCAGAGAGTTTTACTCCATCATGGCTGATCCAATTTTCCTCTCAGCCTCAATCTCCTGCCTTCTCCTTGTACCCCTTCATGCCCTTACCAATGAAGAATCTATCATCCTGTGCCTTATATATACATGAAGACTTGGCCTCCAGAAATGCCTGTTGAAAAAAAAAATATTCCACAGATTCACCACATTCTCGCTAAAGAAGTTCCTCCTCATCTCTATTCTGCAATGACATCCCTCTATTCTGAGGCTGTGTTCTCAAGTCTTAGACTCTCCCACCATAGGAAACATCCTCTTCACATTCGCTCTGTCAAGGCCTTTCACCATTTGATGGGTTTCAATGAGAACACCCCTCATTCTTCTGAATTCCAGTGAATACAGGCACAGAGCATTCAAACACTCTTCATATGACAAGTCATTCAATACTGGAATCGTTTTCGTAAACCTCCTTTGAATCCTTTCCTATTTCAGCACAACCTTTCTAAGATAAGGGGCCCAAAACTGTTCACAATTCTCCAAGTGAGGCCTCATCAATGCTTTATAAAGTCTGAACACTGCATCCTTGTTTTAATATTCTTGTCCCCTTGAAGTGAATGAAACAACACATTTGCCTTCCTCACTACTGACTCAACCTGCAAATTAACTTTTGAGGAATCCTGCACAAGGACTGCCAAGTCCTTTTACAACTCAGTTTTTTGTATTTTCTCTTCACTTAGAAAACAGTCAACCCTTTCATTTCTTCTACCAAAGTGCAGGACCATACACGTCCCAGCATTGTATTCCATCTGCCATTTCTTTGCCCATTTTCCTAATCTGTCTAAGTCTTTCTGTAGCCTCTCTACTTCATGAAAACTACCTGCCCCTCCACCTATCTTCATATCGTCTGCAAACTTTTCATCAAAGCTATGAATTCCATCATCCAAAGCATTGAATGTAAAGTAAAAGAATCGGACCCAACACAGATTCCTGTGGAAGACCACTAGTCACCAGCAGCCAGCCAGAAAAGGCTTCCTTTATTCCCATTCTTTTCCTTCTGACAATCAGCCACTGCTTTATCCATGCGAGAATCTTTCCTGTAGTACCATGAACTCGTAGTTTCTTAATCAGCCTTGTGTGTGGTATCTTGTCAAAGGCCTTCTGAAAATCCAAGTACACAACATCAACTGATTTTCCTTTGTCTATCCTGCTTGTTATTTCTTCAAAGAATTCCAACAGATTTGTCAGGCAAGATTCTACCAAGGCTGATTTGTTCAGGCAAGAAACCATGCTGACAACAGCTTATTTTATCATGTGCCTCCAAGTACCCTGAGACCTCAACCTTAATAATTGATTCCAACATCTTCCCAACCACTGAGGTCAGACTAACTGGCCTATAGTTTCCTTTCTCCTCCCTCTCTTCCTTCTTGAAGAGTGGAGTGACATTTACAATTTTACAGTCTTCTAGAACCATTCCAGAATCTAGTGATTCTTGAAAGATCATTACTAATGCCTCCATGATTTCTTCAGCCACCATTTTCAGAACACTGGGGTGTATACCATTTGATCCAGGTGACTTATCTATCTTCAGACCTTGCAGTTTCTCAAGATTTTCTCCCTAGTTACGGTAACCTCACACACTTCATGCTTCCTGACACCTAGAACTTCCACCATACTGCTAGTGTCTTCCACAGTGAAGACAAGACACTGATGCAAAATAGTTATTCAGCTCATCTGCCATATTGTTGTCGCCCATTACTACCTCTCCAGCATCGTTTTCCAGTAGTCCGATATTCACACTTGCCTCACTTTGACACTCTATGTATTTGAAGAAGCTTTTGGTATCCTGTTTTATATTATTGGCTAGCTTACTTTTGTATTCCATTTCTAATTTCTTAACAATGTTTTTAGTTGCCTTATGTTGGCTTTTCAAAGCTTCCAAACCCTCTAACTTCCCCCTAATTTTTGCTATATTATATGACCTCTCTTTGGCTTTTATGTTGGCTTTGACTTCTCTTGTCAGCCACAGTTGTATCGTCTTTCCTATAGTATATTTCTTCCTCTTTGGTATGTACTGTAACTATCCTGTGCCTTCCAAATTGTTTCCAGAGATTCCAGCCATTGCTGCTCTGCTGTCACCCCTGCCAGTGTTCTTTTCCAATCAATTCTGGCCAACTCCTCTCTCATGCCTCTGTAATTCCCTTTACTCCACTATAATAGTGATACATCTGACTTATACATATGGCTTACAAAATAGTGACCATGAGACGTTTACTTATGCATCAGCCAAATTTTAAGACAATGGAATATGGACAGCCAGCTGCTGTTCCAGATGATAACTATGTTTTATGAAACTTCAACATCTGAAAGTTGTTTTGCTTGGAATGCTATTTGGCTTGTGAGAAGACAATGCTTGGGGTAGCACTTGTACTGGCTTTAACTCTGCTATGGATATAGTGGTATATTGTATGTATGATTTTACATTACATGACCAGAATTACTTCTAGCACTATTAATCCTTGAACCTACCCATTCCACATAAAAATAAATTCTTCAACCTGTCTTATCGGTGACAACCTATCTGATCAACTGAGATGGTGACATCAAGATCTACAAATTGCTTCAATCAATACCTGGATTGATGCAGGCCAATTAACACAGACCCATTGCCTTAATATTTAGCAAATGGTTAATGGATGCCATTATGTAAGCCATATCTCTTAGACTGAGGGCCGCCTGTGTTTTTAACTTCAATTTACTGCTTGCAATTCAGTTTACACCAAGATCTGAGGACTAGTTCTACCTTGAATTAATTTCTCCTATTTTCACATAGATCCAGAATACTCCATAACAGGTGCAATTTGTGGATTTTGTTTGCATCATTTGAGTTCATCATCTGGGCTATCATGGATATGGTTGGCTGAAAGGTTTGTTGTTGGCAGTGATTGGCAGGTATGATATTGTGGCCATCACTGAGACGCGGCTAAAGGATGCATGTCTCTGGGAGCTGAACGTCCAAAGATACACGGTGTATTGGAAGGATAGGAAGGTAGGCAGAGGGGGAGGCATGGCTTTATTGGTAAGAATTGATATTAAATCATTAGAAAGAGGTGATTTAGGAACGGAAGGTGCAGAATCTTTATGGGTTGAGTTAAGAAATCGCAGGGGTAAAAGGACCCTGATGGCCTCGAAACAGCTGCAGTGATGTGCACTACAAATTACAAAAGGAAATAAAAAAGGCTTGTCAGAAGGGCAGTGTTATGATAATTGTGGGGGATTTTAACATGCGAGTGGATTGGGAAAATCAGGTCAGCACTGGATTTCAAGAGAGAGAATTTGTAGAACATCTGCGAGATGGCTTTTTAGAACAGTTTGTTCTTGAGCCCACTAGGGGATCGGCTGTACTGGATTGGGTATTGTGTAATGAACCGGAGGTGATTAGAGAGATTGAGGTGAAGGAACCCTTAGGAGGCAGTGATCATAACATGATTGAGTTCACTGTGAAATTTGAAAAAGAGAAGCTGAAATCTGATGTGTCGGTATTTCAGTGGAGTAAAGGAAATTATAGTGGCATGAGAGAGGAACTGGCCAAAGTTGACTGGAAAGGGAGACTGGTGGGAAGGACGGCAGAGCAACAGTGGCTGGAGTTTATGCGAGAAGTGAGGAAGGTGCAAGACAGGTATATTCCATAAAAGAATAAATTTTCGAGTGGGAAAAGGATGCAACTGTATCTGACAAGAGAAGTCAAAGCCAAAGTTAAAGCAAAGGAGAGGGCATACAAGGAAGCAAAAATTAGTGGGAAGACAGAGGATTGGGAAGATTTTAAAAGCTTACAAAAGGAAACTAAGAAGGTCATTAAAAGGGAAAAGATTAACTATGAAAAGAAGCTAGCAAATAATATCAAAGAAGATATTAAAAGCTTTTTCAAGTATATAAAGAGTAAAAGAGAGGTGAGAGTAGATATAGGACTGATAGAAAATGATGCTGGAGAAATTGCAATGGCAGATAAGGAGATGACAGAGGAACTGAATGAGTATTTTGCATCAATCTTCACTGAGGAAGACATCAGCCGTATACCGGACACTCAAGGGTGGCAGGGAAGAGAAGTGTGCGCAGTCTCAATTACGACAGAGGAAGTACTCAGGAAGCTGAATAGTCTAAAAGTAGATAAATCTCCCGGACCAGATGGAATGCATCCTCGTGTTCTGAAGGAAGTAGCTGTGGATATTGCGGAGGCATTAGTGATGATCTTTCAAAAGTGGATAGATTCTGGTATGGTTCCAGAGGACTGGAAGATTGCAAATGCCACTCTGCTTTGTAAGAAGACTTGTTAGCTTGACATTGGTGGTTGGGAAGTTGTTGGAGTTGATTGTCAAGGATGAGGTTACAGACTACCTGGAGGCATATGACAAGATAGGCAGAACTCAGCATGGATTCCTTAAAGGAAAATCCTGCCTGACAAACCTATTACAATTTTTTGAGGAAATAACAAGTAGGCTAGACAAGGGAGATGCAGTGAGTGTTGTATATTTGGATTTTCAGAAGGCCTTTGACAAGGTGCCTTACATGAGGCTTCTAAACAAGATAAGAGGCCATGGAATTACGGGAAAGTTACATACGTGGATAGAGCATTGGCTGATTGGCAGGAAACAGACAGTGGGAATAAAGGGGTCCTATTCTGGTTGGCTGCCATTGATAGGTGAAGGGGCCGGTAGTGCTGAGGAAACGGAGAGTCTGCAGAGAGACTTGGATAGATTGGAAGAATGGGCAAAGAAGTGGCAAATGAAATACAATGTTGGAAAGTATATGGTTATGCACTTTGGCAGAAGAAATAAACGGGCAGACTATTATTTAAATGGGGAGAGAATTCAAAGTTCTGAGATGCAACGGGACTTGGGAGTCCTCGTACAGGATACCCTTAAGGTTAACCTTCAGGTTGAGTCAGTGGTGAAGAAGGCGAATGCAATGTTGGCATTCATTTCTAGAGGAATAGAGTATAGGAGCAGGGATGTGATGTTGAGGCTCTATAAGGCGCTGGTGAGACCTCACTTGGAGTACTGTGGGTAGTTTTAGTCTCCTTATTTAAGAAGGGATGTGCTGACATTGGAGAGGGTACAGAGAAGATTCACTAGAATGATTCCGGGAATGAGAGGGTTAACATATGAGGACCGTTTGTCTGCTCTTGGACTGTATTCCTTGGAGTTTAGAAGAATGAGGGGAGATCTCATAGAAACATTTTGAATGTTGCAAGGCATGGACAGAGTGGATGTAGCAAAGTTGTTTCCCATGATGGGGGAGTCTAGTACAAGAGGGCATGACTTAAGGATTGAAGGGCGCTCATTCAGAACAGAAATGCGAAGAAATTTTTTTAGCCAGAGGGTGGTGAATCTATGGAATTTGTTGCCACTGGCGGCAGTGGAGGCCAAGTCATTGGGTGTATTTAAGGCAGAGATTGATAAGTATCTGAGTAGCCAGGGCATCAAAGGTTATGGTGAGAAGGCGGGGGAGTGGGACTAAATGGGAGAATGGATCAGCTCATGATGAAATGGTGGAGCAGACTCGACGGGCCGAATGGGCGACTTTCTGCTCCTTTATCTTATGGTCTTGTTACGTGGAATGGGTAGGTTCAAGGATTAATGGTGATAGGTGAAATTCTAACCATGTATTGTAAAGCCAATCATACAATAAATCATGACATCCACAGCAGAGTTTAAACTAGTAAAAATGCTAGTCCAAACATTTTTTCCCAAGCCAGATATTTTTCCAGACAGCACAACTTCCAGATGTTGAATTGTTATAAAACACAGTTATCATCTGGAACAGCAGCTGCCTCTCCATATCCCATTATTAAGTCATTCATCAATAATGCTCAGAACAGTACTCTTTATGGTTAGCCAGTCAGTGTATTTCAATAGAAAAGTTCAGGCTTCGAGGGTACCACATAATCTGTAAGGTTGTTCCATTAGACCTTTTCAGCGGGGAAGTATCCTATTTTTGATGGGCCAGCAGATAAGTCTGGCAATATTAAAAATGGAAAACCTTACTTACAAACATTTGTATTTTCATGTTACCTTTGGCATACAAATTCTCAGGTAAACTAATATACAAATGGACAAACCATAGCAACTTTCAGCGCCAAGTACCTTCCTGAGATCTTTAAAGATACCTAGCACTCATGGTCTCAGTATTATTCATTTGGTTATTTATTTATTATTATTATTATTTGTTTTTATTGTGTTCGTAAGGTTTGTTTCTTTTGCATATTGGTTACTTGTGTTCAGTCTTTCATTGATTCTATTACAGGTATGTACCTTTGTTCTACTGTGAATGCCTGCAAGCAAATGAATCTCGGAGCAGTATTTGGTGATATATGCACTTTCATAACAAATTTGCTTTAAACTGTGAACTTTAAAAATAAGAAAATTCTGACAATATATCCATGAACTGAAATATTTGGTCTGTTTCTCTCTGTGAATGCTGACTGGCCTGATAAATAATTTCTGCACCTATTTTTAGTTTTACTTCAAGTTTTCAGCATCAAAGATAATCTTAAATATGTTGTCAACGTATTAAGCTGATTTGCAAGAGCAGAGTGCTCATTGTGAATAACATTTTGAGCTGAAAGTGCGTGAAGGTTAATGCTGGCTTCAATGTGTGAGGCCCACACTATTCACAAGGCTCATCCTTTGCATAAATGATGACAGAATGTGTGCTGCATTTTGAACAGTGTTACATACCTGATGGCCTCCTTATAGGTGGATGTCATATAAACAGAGGACCCAGAGCAAAACTTATGAAGCCTGCCACAGGTGCTGTGAATCATCGGAAAAAAATTTTATTGGAATGGAACTGAAAAAGAATTATGCAGCATGGAAGCAGGTTCCTCAGCACAACTACCCATGCCAACCTAGGTGCCTTCCTGCACAAGACTTATTTGCCTGCACTTGGCTCATAATTTTCCACAACTTTCCTTTCCATGAATCTGTGAATCTGTTTCTGAAATGTTGTAATTGCACCAACCTCTACCAATTTCTCTGGCAGCTCAGACCACATACTCACCACTCTGTAAAGTTTCCCCTTACAGTTTAAACCTATGCTCTCTAGCTTTAGACACCCTTCCTAGCCTGAGAAAATGACTGCAGCCATTCACCTTATCTACGCTCCTCATGATTTTATGAACCCCTGCAAGGTCACTACCTTATTTAATTCGCTCCACTGGAAAATAAGTCCCAGCCTGTCCAGTGTCTCAAAGCTCAAGCCAATGAGTCACTGCGAGATCCTTGTGGATCTTTCCTGTATCCATTCTAGCTTAATCATTTCCTTCCTCTGGTAAGGAACCAGATCTACACCCAATATTCTAGATGTTGTTTCACCACATCTTCTACATTTGTAACATAATGTCCTCCCTCATGTACTCATTGCCATGTCCGATAAAGCCCTTATAGTGCTGTATGTCTTCTTCACCACTTTGTCTACCGGTGTTGCCGCTTTGAAGGAAGTACTTACTTGTACCTCTATGTCTCTTTGTTCCACAACATTTTCCAGAATTTGTCATTAACCATATATGTTCTTCTTTGGTTTATCTTCACAAAATGCATCATTTACATTTGTCTACATTAAATTCCATCAGCCTTTGCTTTGCCCATTTTCCTTGTTGATCTAGGTCAGTGGTTCCCAAACCTTTTTGGGCTACAGCTCCCTTGTTTCCCAGACCACATCCTCACACTCCTTTTCCGGCCATTACATAAAAGCTGCAAATAATTTTAGAAGTTCAACCTTCAAAGTAAATTTATTATCAAAGTACTATATGTCACCATATACAACCCTGAGATTCGTTTTTTTTTTGCATGCGAACACAAGAAACACAATAAAATTAATGTAAAACTACACAAAAACAAATACAAAGAGACAACTAATGTGTAAAAGACAACAAACTAGGTAAATACAAAAAAAACAAAAATATATAAGTAAGAAAAATCCAATAACATGAGATGAACAGTCTTTGAAAGTGAGTCCACAGGTTGTGGGAACAGTTCATCAATGGGGTGAGTGAAGTTTAGTGAAGTTATTCCTTGTGGTTCTTGAGCCTGGTGGTTGAGGGGTAATAACTGCTCCTGAACCTGGTGGTGTAAGTCCTGAAGCTCCTGTACTTTCTTCCTAATGGCAGCAGCAAGAATGGCCTGAGTGGTGGGGTCCTTGATGATTTTTGCTGCTTTCCTGCTATTGCACTCTGTGTGTATTTGCTCATTTAGCTATGATGGTCTGGCCATATCCATTACCTTTTGTAGGATTTTCCATTCAAGGGCACTGATGTTTCCAAAATTGAAGCTTAAATTTTGATTTACGATGCACAGTGAAAGAAAATAGGAAATGCAAATTGAAAGCAGTGACACATAATTGCAAAAAATATTCAAATCTGTTTAAAGCTACAAACAAAACGATTTCTTTATTTAATTACAGTAAAAACAATTTTGATCAACAATTTTAGAGTGTGCATTAGGAGTCCAACTACTCATTACTTTATTCCGTCCTTCGCCTTTCATTGAGATGGATGGACTTGATGCAGTGATTATCAGCTTCTCAACATTAGGCTGAATGTCACTCATAAAGAGCCTCAGATCCCAACATTGAATAATTTACAGTCTGTTTCATTGCTTTGAAAGAAGTTGGGTGACGGCACTGAAAATGCACTCCACTAACTATGACTTTAGAAAGAAAATAAAGACCATCTTGACCTTTTTCCACTTTGCAAGATAGTGATCAGAGATTTCTTTCTGCAACCAAAAGTCTTGATATGATATTTTGAACCTCAGTTTCAGCTCAATTTCATTTTGTAGTGAGATCAGTTCTTTTGCCATCTTTCCTGCTAATACCTCATTACAACTGTTCAGGAATAGATTAGTCACCCAATGTGGAATTTGTATTGAGAGAAAATCCTGAAATCTCTCTGACTTTTCTCTATGCATCTCACACCACTGGGCATAGTATACTTGAAGGTCATTATCCGGTATTCTTTATTTCCCTTCCAACACAGAGAGGCTCAGAAATTAGAAAAGGTCACAATGACCAGCATTGCACATGAATAGGATTAACTTGGACAGAAATGTGGAGATGACTGATTTGACTTTTATAAGATTCACATCTTTTCTTCGCAGTTGAAGATTGATTTCAACAAACTTTGCAAATAATTCTGACAAGTATGTAATGTCATGCCTAATATTCTTGAAGTGATTCCTGAATGAAGCATTTAAGTCTTCAAAAAACTATATAAGTTTCAAAAAAGTGCATAAAAGCTTTCCAGGCAGTTTCCTTTTGAGAGCCATCTGATTTCTATGTGCGAAAGCCAGCATTAAAACTGTTCATTATTCTCAATACAAAGTTCTCAAAATAGCCAGGAATTGAAAACATGGGACTTGCTTTTATTTACTTCTGTGATAACAGTATTTAATGCTTATGCAGACGATCACTTAGGTATTTTTTGTGAGAAGATGTTGTCTGTGAATTACACAGTGAATAGTAAATATGTTAGATACAGCTTTTTTCAGGAAAGTATTCACCCTACGGTGGCAATCCGTCATTGATGGTGCCCCTCTGCTGCACAAGGAAGAATTGTTGGTAAACGGAATATCCATGGCTTTGAAAAATTACTCAACAACCTGAAAGGTTGACTCCTGCTTCATATCTGTTTCAAGTTTCCTTACAAATAACAACTTATGAACCCTGCTTTGTTGCCTGGCAAAGTTGACTTATCCAACTGCAGAGGAAATTCTGTTGTCCTGTGTATGTTGCACAATATGTCTCCCACATTCTCTGACATTTCACCTATTTGCCTTTGAACAAAGTTTTCACTGAGCAGAAAGACCTTAATTATTGTCTGGTGACTAATGCAAAACCATACTCAGAACCTCCTCTACACTTGGCAGAGTCAGTTCTTCTCTAAGTGTTTGGGACTTTCCAGATTTAGCAATGCGCAATGCTGTATGAAGCACAGAAACTATGACTATTTTGGTTGTGAAGTGCTGGCAAACATCTTTCGAAGTGTTCTCTGCTTCTGCATGAATGACTGAAAACAAGCCAAGTTCTTATTTGCTTTATCAGAATGTATTCTCTTCAAATGTTCAAGGTGGTTTCATTGTCTTATTTGAAAAAAAATACTTTTTCACACATCTGACAAATTTGCTGCTGTTGGCTGCTTGGTGTTGGTGTAAATCCATATTTCAAATAGTGTAAATTATAGTGTCTACACTTCTTTTTCATTTGGACTGTTTCCGCCATTTTTGTTATGGATTAATGATCGCGGTCAACCACCTATTGCATCAGTCCAACCTCAAGCATTACGATCAATAAAAGGTAAAGTTATGACATCATCATAGGTCGGGCAAAACCTGACTCTCTGCCTGAAGATACTGTACATAAATAGGGGCAGCAATATCTTGGTTGGGCTGTGGGCTAGAGAATACTGGTCAAGACCATTCAAAATGGCAGATTCTGAACTTTACCCAGTTGAATGCCATACCCTAGTTCACAAGAAATGCGTACTAGCCAACACTGTACTGTGAATGGCAATAATGTGTGGGTCAGGCCTGGAAATACACAATTTCATCAGTCCAGATTTCACATAAAATGCCAAATACAGAAGGGTCACATCGCTTTTCACCAACAATAACACGCTTTGAGCAAAGCCTAAGAGAATGGTGGGTTAGCAAACGATGAGATGATTACGTGACTACTGTAATTAGTTTTGAGGCACTGAGGATCAAATGCTTATAATAAGTAATTCATTTCTTATATTAAGCCTGTAAACCTCTGCTGCCCCCCTTGCTACTGAGTGTCCCCCAATGCCCCCTTTATCTTTATCACCCCTTTAGAAACTCCCATTGCCGCAGGGGGTGACTTTGCCCACTTTGGGAACCACTGATCCAGATCCTATTATAATTTGAAACAACCTTCTTCACTGCCCACCATGCCACCAATTTTGTTGTCATCAGTAAATTTACTAATTATACCACCTCCATTCCTTTCCAGATTGCATGGTAACTGCATCAAATTCAGTGGTGCACCCTTAGTCACAGGCCCTGAATCTGGGGAAAAAAACTCCACAACTATCATCTGACTCCTTCCACCAAGCCAATTATATATCTAGTTGGTTAGCTTACCTTGGATTCGGTATGATCTTGGCCTTCTAGAACATTCCTTCCATGTGAGAGCTTGTCAAAGATTATGTGGTGGATAAAGGCACTGCACAACAAAACAGAATTTCAATGCTTTCAGATATATTCCATAAAGAGCTATTCCCTTTCAGGAATGTTTGGAATATTGTGTATGATTCTTGCTCTTTTACAGGATATTCTCGGTTATATCTACTGTATTCTGTGGTTATGATTACAACCTCAGACCAATGCAAAGATTACATTAACTATAGCTGCAGCATGACTGTGACATCGAAACCTTTCTGGTCCTGGTTCCTCCTGGAATGGAGCTTGAAATACCTTCAATACTTTACTGTTTGCTGTCCAGTACGTTTTTGAATTTCTCTGTTCAACAAAGAACATTTAATTCTAGTTTAGACACTAGCAGGAAAAGTGGCTATGTGGCCTCATTAGGGACTGAATGAGGTTCTCATCCCTCGATGGTCAACTGATGAGCAGCCATATGCAGAGAAAGATTCAGGTCATTTCCTGGCAGAAGTCACAAAGTCTCTGTTGTGGGAATCCACTGGGCCAACAGATCCAAACTGGTGATTACAGGTCATTAAGGATTATTTAAAGCTGCCATGGCTGATTGTTCTGGTAACTGTCTGTCTACCATGAATCCAATGTTAATGTCTTATAAACCAAACACTTCTGATCTCTTGGACGTCAGCAGTTCTGCCATACCTAGCAAGGTGGGTCATTTGATGGTCTGTGTCAAAGACTCAATGAAGCAGCTCAAAAAGCATGAGAACTTGCTCAGAACTCACAGCAAATGTTGAAGAGAAGGTCAGAAAGTGTAAAGGCGATGTTGAAGGAAAAGGAAGCCAGTCTCCTCCAATGCATTACCTGTAAGCACACAACCAATAGTTCACTTAAGAATAACCTCGCCTTCCTTTGCACACTGACCATCACAATTCTTTTGCCCACAATGCAAATCAAAAAAAAAACATCACCAGTGTATATTTAAAATCAAAGTCATAATAATAGTAACCTACTTATAGAGCATTTTTCATACAAACCATGTAGTTCAAAGTGATTTACAATGGGATAAAGTGCAAACATTAAAATAAAAGACAAAAAGATGTTAGGAGCAAGGTTAAATAAATAGCTTTTGAGTTGGTGTTCACGAGTGTCAACTAAGTCTGCATTCCTTATAGTTTTAGGTATTATGTTCTACAGTTTAGGAGAGTAGTTCAAAAAAGCTGACTTGCAAATTATCTTCTGAGGGAGATTGTTTAAATTGAAGAGACTGGCAGAAGAAGAACTGAGAGCTTGAGCAGAATTATAAAACAAAAGAGATTCTGTGAGGTACTCTGGTCCCAGACCATTGAGAACTTTAAAAACAAGTAAGAGAACTTTAAAATGAATTCTGAAACGTACAGAAAGCCAATGGAGAGTAGCTAGGATGGGAGTGATATGCTCATTCATCCTGTTTTTTTTTAAAGTCTAGCAACAGTATTCTGAATGAGTTGATGTTTGTCAATAAATTGCTTTGAAAGGGCAGTAAAAAGTGCATTGCAGTAATCTAGTCTATTTGTGACAGAAATCTAGTCATTATGTGACAGAAATGGAAGTACTTCTGCAATATTTCTGAAGTGAAAATTAAATAGAAACATGGTATTTGCATACAAAAACTAAATCATTTTGTTATGGTTTCCCAAGGTCCCTGTTATCTGTCCCAGTGATGTAAAGATCTGGCGGCTGCAGCAAGGCTGGTGGAAGACTGCCAGTGGAGCTGAGCTGGCCTTGGAGGACAATCTCAAGTGCCTTAGGGGTTGGGGTGCCCAACTGCAAGCTGTGATATCTTGGCATGAGCAGGAGTAGTTTATGCTGGCTGGCTGGAAGGGTAAGTGCTCTCTTCCTGAGAGCAGGCACATGATTCAAGATCCTTGGAGCTTGTCTGGAGAGGAGAAGTTGTCAGGACAGTACTGCTTCAGGGCATGGATTACTGGAATTCAGGAAGGCCCTACAAAGTGGGTTGTGCAACTAGTACACTGTGGCCTCTGTTTCAGTGGTAACCTGTTAACCTTAAACTATGTAGACTGAGTTCCCTCTTCAGCATTGAGACATTGGGTGCTGGTGTCTGTGTTCCTATTGCAGACTGTGCATCATGACTGCACTTACAGTGAGGAAACAAAGCTGGCCTTCTGAAGCACCTTCAATAACTCCAAAAGACTGATGTAGGGTAAATACTGAATGGCTTTTATTCACTTTACAATACAACCTCCATGCTGAGTGTCTGCCCCCGGACTGAGGGGAGGGGCAAGGCAAAATCACCTTTATTCAGGGGTCTGTGGGAGGAGCCACAGGGGCAGTTGGCTGAGGGGCATGTCCAGACAGTTAACCCAGTTACAACATATGTATGGTTTACCACACCTTCACTTCTCCTTCCATGGGAAACTCTGTACCAAATTGTTTCAATTCGCCTATCAATGCACCAAATATATCATTGGATGTAAAGCAATAATCTTCACTTAGCTGGATGAGAGCAGCTCTAAAATCTCACAGAAAGCTTGATACCATCTAGGACACAACAACTCACTTGTTTGTTGATGCATCCACTACTAAAACAGTCATTACCACCTGCAGCTGCAATGTATACCATGGAGAAAATTCACTGCTGTTCCTAAATACCAAGCAAATCTGCAGCTTCGTTCACCAAAGGGAAAAAGCAGGGCATTAGACACAAAAATTCAAATTACATTTATTATTAAAGTATGTATGCAGTATACAACATACAACCCCACACACAACCAGGAAACAAAGAAAACCATGGAACTGTTCAAAGAAAAATGTAAATCACAACCCCCCCCCCCGGCATACAGGGGCATAATGGTAGCGTAGTGGTTAGCACAATGCTTTACGATACCAGCGACCCAAGGTTTAATTTCTGCCATTGCCTGGAAGGAATTTGTACGTCCTCCCCGTGACTGCATGGGTTTCCTCTTCTTGCTTTGGTTTCCTCCCTCAGTTCAAAGATGTGCCAGTTGGTAGGTTAATTGGTCATTGTAAATTGTCCCACGATTAGGCTAGGATTAAATCGGGGAATTGCTGGCTGGTGTGGCTCGAAAGGCCAGAAGGTCCTGTTCTGCAATACATGGCAATAAAAAAAAAGAAATTCCACAAACGCCTACCAAAAAAAACAACCACCTGCAGGGCATGCACCATTCTAACTTGGAAATTAGATTGTTAGACCTTTATTATCATTGTTCTTATTCCCGGAATCCCACGCTTAGCACCATTGGAGCAGTTTCAACAAAAGAACTCCAGTGGTTCAAGAAAGCAGTTTACTACCACTTTCTCAAGGGCATTTCAGATTGGGTAATTAATGCTGACTTGTCTAGCACTATCTGGTTTGTGAAAGTGAATACAAAATGCATCCATCAGCCGTGTTCAGTAGCCTGCATACAGAATCCCTTATGAGAGATCCCTCTACCCATTTCAAAATGTCATTCAATTTAGCTCCCACATGATCTTAGTATTGCTTTACAACCTGCTGAATATCCTTTTCCTTTGTTGTTCCTGTGATTCAGAAATGCACTTTCAAGGTGGTTGTCAAGAAACATTTTCCTAAGTGTCTGGGCGGGTTGCAAACCTGTTCTTCTGTCTTTTCAATTATTTCCTGTCCATATTGCCTATTTTTAGTGGTAACACTATATAATGATTGATGGTGGATTGCAAAGGCTGTCTGATTAGTGCATTGAGCAGCTGACTATATGCAGTCAAAATTTAAACTCAATCACAGTTTTCAGAATCTGACCTCCCAACATCTGGTCAGGTTAAAGTTTTGAATTAAATCTTTTTGTAACTCTGTTGAATGTAGGCATACTGAATTTTCAATTTACCACTCAGAAAAGGAGCACCAAAACATTCATAAAGAAAAGAAAGACAGAATGTGAGAATAGACTAGTGAGAAGCACAAAAAAAAACATTTTGCAAGGACTGTTTATAGGCCAAAAAAAGGAAGATTAAAAATAGTGACAGGTAAATAAGGACAAGGCAGAGGAATTAAGCAATTACTTGGTGTGAGCCTTATAGGATATAAAAAACCTGCAGGTAAACAAGAGAATCCAGAATCTAGAATTCTGGAATGGTAACTGTACAGTGGAAGACAGCAAATCTGCCCCCACCATTTAAGAAACTGAAAAAAGATCATGAGAACTACTGACTTATCTATCAGTGGCAGGATAAATTCTGGATCTTCGGCGAAAGTTGTTAAATGGATAACAGGAACTGAAGCAAATGTCAAGGAGGTAGGTAGATAATAATATATTTATATATAACAGCATTCCTCTTTTCTATAAATATTAGGATCACCTATATATATTCAACTCGGGATATTTTTGACTCACCTAAGTAGACTTCTGATTCAATTGTTCAAACCTGGGTTCAGGATTGAAACAATTATCCTGTAGTTTTCTCTGATTCTGTGGTTTATAATTTTGCTCTTGATGTTATGACTTGAGCTGCATAATCTACAAGGCGTGATGGTCACCTGCAATGCAAAATCCAGTTAAGCAACTGAAAAATGCTTTTTAAAGATATTAGTAGACCTAAAGATTTTGTATGATATTTCCACAACACATATTTTTTAAAAAATGTCCAAGATTGTAATTTTGGATGATACTAAGCTGCAAAATATGATTCAAGATCAACAGTGATGCTGTTTCTTTACTTTTTATTGTCAAAGCATCCATAAAGTTCAAAGGAATTGTACGTTATGGGAAGGCAGCAGTTCTGCTCTCATGAAAGAATACCTTGGTGCCAAGGAGGGAGGAATAGTTGCAAAGTCAGCTTCTGAACTAAGGACGCAAACACGAGGAATTCTGCAGATGCTGGAAATTCAAGCAACACACATCAAATTTGCTGGTGAACGCAGCAGGCCAAGCAGCATCTCTAGGAAGAGGTACAGTCGACGTTTCAGGCTGAGACCCTTCGTCAGGACTAACTGAAGGAAGAGCTAATAAGAGATTTAGTAAGAGGGAAGAGCTAGTAAGAGACTCTCTTACTAGCTCTTCCTTCAGTTAGTCCTGACGAAGGGTCTCGGCCTGAAACGTCGACTGTACCTCCTCCTAGAGATGCTGCCTAGCCTGCTGCGTTCACCAGCAACTTTGATGTGTGTTGCTTGTTTTCTGAACTAAGGAAGTCTGTTTGACTCCAGGAAAGAAATGTTACCACAAGCAAACAATCAGCAGCAAGATTTTTGCTTTAGGTTTGACTTTAAGTGGAGTTGGAAATGGAATGCATATGCATATCAGATAATGCAAATTGAGCATTCATTCAAGGTCACAAGTTGTGGTCTCAATTCCCCAGAATCAATAGTGCTGATGGAGGTGTGTTCTGCTCAGCAAATTCGCTTCAGCTTAGCAAAGTAGGTCAGCAGATGGATTTTCTTTTCAAGGAAACAGCTTGTACAACATCATTAAATAATATACATTACGTAATATTCCATTGTTAATTTTTTTATCTCCAACTATTTTATTTAAAGACTTAGATTTTATTAGAACATTGGAGCAGCAGTAGGCCCTCAGCCCCTCAACCTTTCAAAATTGTTCTACTTTCCCTTTAAGTATCCCAAATGATCTCATCTCCACAATCCTTAGGGTACTGGATTCCAGAGATTAACTTGCATCTCTCTGAGACATGGTGAAGCAGTGCTTTATATACATTTGGTGTTACTTAAGGCAGATTTATACTTGTACGTCAAATGTATGCTGAAGGTACCGTGTACCCTACACCGCACCCTATGCCGTAGGGTGATGTGCACCTCCCCAAAAATGTAACTCACACGTTGTGGCAACACAGACTGCAACAACTGTGATTGGTCCGCTTGGCAGCATCGCATTTCCTCCTATGCATTTCCAGTTGCTTTTCTCCGCCACGTCTATACACTGGTGCGAAATAAATGGTTGGAGACGATGAACCAAATCATCAAATCTACCTGCCGACATCCGAAAATATTTGCAATGCATTTCCTCGTCCATGTCTGTCACGAAGAAACTCAACACAGTGGCATAGAAAACCCATCGCCAACTAGCGTTTTGTTGGTGAATTGCAGAGCGACGCAGACACAACGACGCATGCGTGCTATGGCATAGGGCTATGCAAAAGTATAAATCAGGCCTACGGCGTAGCCCGTACGCACAAGTATAAATCAGCCTTTAGGCTACATCCTCACTCGACCAGATAAATCCGTAACCGAAGCATTTTCTCTTCGTTTTGACCCTCCATCCACACTGAAACGGCGTTTTCCTCCCCTGAAAACGGAGCTTTTCTAAAATGCTCTTCAGAGTGTTTAAATCTGAAAACACCGGTTGGGTGTTGTAGTGTGTATGGGGTAACCGGAGGTTTTAAAAAACTTGTCGTCTCTTTCATCGGTGAATAGTCTATGGCTGTAGGAAATATTTCCAGGGTGACCCCTCTGTGGGAGTGGGGAAGATGTTAGTGGGGCCACCTGGGGGTCTGTGTGTCCATATGTGTAGCTATTGTAGTGGCGGTGAGGCTGGTATTGTGGTGGTGAAAAGTACTGGGGGGGAGCCATCATATTCCTCATCATTGCAAATCCCCCTGCAACAGAGCTAGTCAGTTTTTCAATGTTCGTCGTCAGCTGGGTCATACTGCCCTTGAACTCCCTGTCAGTTGCCTCCATACGCTCCAGTACTTGTTTTTTCAGTTTTAAATCCTCTTGCGCGAGAGCCATCAGCTGTCCGTCGTTTGGTAATTTCCTTTTCAGTTTTTCTGGTCTGTAACTGGACAAATGCGCACCAAGTATACCGTTTCCCCTCGCTTGTTTTCTGTAGATGTGTCCTGTGCATGCCCAGTAGGAGGAAATTCACCCAAATACCCATTTTAATGTGGACGGAGATATTTTCAAAATGCCTGGTGCGGACACTTATCACTTTAACGTGAAACTAGTGTTTTCAAAATGATTCGGTCTAGTGTGGACATAGCCTTAGAAGTACATTAACAGAGGTCAAGCAGGCAATCAGGAGTCAAAGTGCCATCCACTACAGAAATGGGCCACCACAACTTTGCTAACATTTTTCTACGACATTATTCCTATTTAACTGCCTCTCTAAATGCCGCTTAAACATAGAAATTGTATCTGATTCCACAACGTCTCTGGCACATTTTTTTCAGATGCTGTTCTCAATGTTAAAAAAAAATCTCAGATCCATTTTATGGATTGCAATGTAGGGATCAACTTTATTTGCCATAGACATTCACATGTACAGTACCAGAACTTTGATGTGGGGTGTTGGCACAACATGCAACAAAAAACAGCAACATTCAACAATTAAAAAGAATAATTAAATATATATAAAATAATGTTAGAGGTTAAAGTAAGGATATGGAATAAAATGTGCATGAATACATAAATACTAGCATGTACAGTACTGTTTTATATATATAGCTATAGATATATCCAGGGAGTCTCAGACTTTTGCATAGTACTGTAGTAATTTTATGTATTGTTCTGTACTGCCACTACTGCAAAAATAAACTAATTTCATGACATATGTGAGTGATGATAAACCTGATTCTGATACGGGTCTCTACTGTGGACTGAGAGTGTGAAGTGGGCAGGGAGAGGGGGGTATCATGGATGGGAAAAGGGGAAGAGAGAGAGGAGGGCCATGAAAAGAAGCACCATGGAGATCTTCTGTAATGATCAATAAGTCAATTGCTTGGAATCAAATGACCTTGCCTTGTGTCTGAGGGAAGGATGCATCTGCACCCACACCTCTCCCCCAGCCTCTGCCACCTGCCTCATCACACCCCACCTGCCGCAGTCCACCCTCACCATTCTGAACATCCTTTGCTCCAGCCATATTCACAAACTCGCTCTCCACGTCACACTGACAAATACAGTGTGGTGCAAATGTTTTAGGCACCCCAGCTATAGACGTATATGCTTAAGACTTTTGCACAGTACTGCGTTTACAATATAAGCAACATTATAAAAAGTGGTTCAAAGTGTTTACTGTGAAGAGCGATGACTGAGGTGATAAATAGAATGGGGTAGGTGGGCTAACTAGAATGGTTGATCAGATTAACTGCCTGGGGGAAGAAACTTTTCAGATGTTGTTAAATAACTTCTTCTCACCTTAAATTTATGCCCTTTTGGTTTTGTCACCCCTACCACTGGAAACACATTTGACTACCCTATATATACATCTCATAATCTTATATATACTTTCTGCAAGATCACCCCTCAGTCTCCTTTGCTCCAGGAAAGCAAACATATTTCTCTCCATAGCCAAACCAATTTTTCTCCTTAAGTAAACACCTTGGTCAATCTCCTCTACCTTCCAATGTATACAGGAATAGTCACACAATTAGTAAGCTGATGAATTTCAAAGTTGAAAGTAAAATTAATTATCAGAGTACATACTTTCACCACATGCAATCCTGAAATTCTTTTTTTGCAGCTATAGAAGTTTGCCAAGGTTTTTGATGACATTCCGAATCTCCACAGACTCCTGAGGAAGTAGAGGCAATGTCATGCTTTCTTCATAATTATATTTATATGATGGGTCCAGGACAGGTCCTCTGAGATAGTGACACCTGTTACACACCTCAAGGAGATCTTGTGATTTTTTTGTGAGAATGATGTAATGGTCTTTTGGAGGTCACCTGATGTAATTTACCCGCCGATGTGAGATCACGTGATGACATGTTAACCACGGGTATAAAGGAAGGACTTCAGGTGATGCGGTTAGTTTTTAGTTTTTAGTTTTCCAGCTAGAACGTTAGTGTGTCTCCGTTTCTGTTGCGTATTTATTTTATGACGCAGTTTCATTTTTAAAACGGAGTGTTATGTTCTGTTGCAAGGTACAGTAGTGCTGGATTGGCAAATTTTGCTAGATGTGTTGCTGTACCTTTTTCCAGCAATACTGGAGAGTGAAGACTTTATCGAAGTACGGGACCCGAAGGATTAAGAGAAGTTGGTATTGTTCGGCAGTTTAACAAAGGATCGACCTTATTGAGTCTTCGTTGAAGAAGTAGCAACCTGCATTAAGGATAACTCTTGCCAAAAGAGAAAGGAATTTCATGCAAGGTTTGCTCTCTAGAAATTAAAGTCAGTTGTTTTAAGCCGTTTATTTCCTGCATCGTGAATCCTTTGGACAGAACCAACAGTCGCGTCTATGAAGAAATCCTTCTCCAGAGAAGCCTCTCCCAATTGAATGTATAAATCTGTTGGACTTTCAAATTTACCATTTTAAGAATTGTATCTGACTTTACCGGTTTTAGAACTGTTTTCGCATTTAACGCTTTAAGAACCAATAGCGAAGGACGGTTTGTTGAATGGCCGCATAGCGGTTAACTATCGGTTAAGGTTTTTGTTTGTTTTTTATTGTTTATCCATGTTTAATAAACGTTTGGTTGTTTTTATATAACTTGTCTCGATTGATTGTTACGTAACCCACCCAGGAATTTAAAGTTACTGACCCTCTCCAACTCTGATCCTCCGATGATTACTGGCAACATGATATCTACAATCAGTTCCTTGATTTTATTGATATTTCGTGAAAAGTTGTTGTTATTACACCATTCAGCCAAATTTTTGGCCTCCATTCTGTATGCTTATCCATCACCACCTTCGATACTTCCCACAACAGTATATGGTATTGGAGCTGAACTTAGCCACATAGTCATAGGTGTAAAGTGGGTAGAGCAGGGGGCTAAGCATGCATCCCTGTGGTGCTCCTGTTCTGATGGAGATGTGGAGGAGATGATTTTGCCAATCTGAACTGACTGCGGTCTACAAATGAGGAAATCCAAGATCCAATTGCTCAAGGGGGTATTGAGGACCAGGTCTTGGAGTTTACTGATCTAGTTTTGAGGGGATGATGGTATTAAATGCTGAGCTGTAATCAATAAAGAACATCCTGATGTATGTATCTTTGCTTTCCAGATATTCTAGGGTTGTGTGAAGAACCAATGAGATGGCATCTGCTGTAGACCTATTGCTTCGGTAGGCAAATTGGAGTGGATCTAAGTTGCCACTCAGACAGGAGCTGATATGCTTCAACACCAGCCTCTCAAAACACTTTATCACTGTGGATGTAAGTGTCACTGGGTGATTGCATTGAGACAGGTATCATACTTTTCCTGAGCACTGGTGTGATTGAAGATGCTCGGAGCAGGTGGGTAACACACACTGCCAGAGTGAGAGGTTGAAGATACCTGTGAATACACCAGCAGTTGGTCAGCACAGATCTTCAGTACTCAGCCATGTACTCTGTCTGGATCGGATGCATTACTTGGATTCACGCTCTTAAAGGCAGCCTGCCCATCATCTTCAGATACTGAGACCAAAGGATCATTGGGCAACATGGGGGTGCACGATGGTTCCTCCCTATTCTGGTGGTCAAAGAAAACACAGAATGCATTGAGCTCATCTAGAAGCGAAGCTCTGATTTGTCCCCTATGTCACAAGATTTAACTCTGTTGGAGGTTATGGCATTCAAACCCTGCTACGGCTGTTGAGCACGTTCATTAATTCCTGTCTAGTCTGGAATCTCCACTTCGTCCATGAGAAGGCTTTCCAGAGGTCATACCTATATATCTTGAAGCATTTTTGATCTCCAGACTTGAATGCCTCTGACCTGGCTCTCAGCAAATTCTGGATTTCATTGTTCATCCAGGGCTTTTGATTGGAGATGTGACGAGAATACACATAAAATTAAGATGTTTGCTGGCCTGGGTTAGCATCAGTGACATCAGCAAGTGGTCTGCCACCTGCCCTCAGGGGAAGGAGAGATAAGGAACAATGGAGCAGCGTCTGGAGATGTGTAATGAAGGGACGGGGGAGAGAGAGCTGTCTGGAGCGGCTCCCCCCTTTGAACCTTGAACTGTTTGAAGTGATGGACAGGCGATACTCCAGCAGGGGGATAAAAAGGGTTCGGTTCGCTAAGGCAGGACACACGCCACCCGAGGTAACGAGACCCTGGAAGCGGTACGCTTCTCACGAGTCGGTGGGAAGTATCAGACAACAGCCAGGGTGGAAAGGTACGATCAGCGGGAACCCGGTGTGTGTCCGCCCTTGCCTGGGTGCCGGGTTCTCTGCAGAGGATCGACCGCATCTGGAGGAGGGGTCACAGTCGGTGACCTCAGGTGACATCACCAAGGACCCGCCCAAAAGCTGCTTGTGAGCCATCTCGCTAGTCTGTGAGTGAAGCTGTGTCTGAATGATCAGTTGTTCCTGTTCTCTCTCTCTCTTCCCTCATGTTGTCCATCGCCATGGCAACGATTACTGCGAACTGAACTACTAAACTGGACTGAACTTTGAGTCACTTTGAAATTTGGTCATTTACCCCTACACAACGATAGAGCTTGATTGATGCTGTTATCTTAATTCTGTGCACATGTGTGTTTATCATCGCTGAACTGTTGCATTTATTATCCTTTCGATTACTGTGTTGCTTGTTTCTTTAATAAAACTTGCTTAGTTCTAGTACTCCAGACTCCAACTGAGTGATCCATTTCTGCTGGTTTGGCAACTCAGTTACGGGGTACATAACAGAGAAAATCCTGAATGATTTTATGAGCACACACTCATCCACAGCTGCTTTAATAAAGTCTGTTATGACCCTGGTGTAGTCATTCAGGTCCTCAGATGAGTTTTTGAACATGGCTCAGTTCAAGGCAATCCTCTAATCATTCCTCTGCCTCCTGCGACCACCTCTTAGTTGTCTTGATCTCTGGAGCCTTGAATTTTAGGATCTGTTTATATGTAGGTAGTAGGAGTACAGCCAAATGATCCAACTTGGTCTCATGAAGGAACGATAGGCATTCCTTATCATGGTGTAGCAGTGGTCTAGTGTGTTAGAACCTCTGGTGCGACAGGTTACATGCTGGTGAGGACTGGGCAAGGTTTTCTTTAAACAGGCCTGTTTAAAATCACCGATTATAATTTGAAATGCATTGGCATGGGCTGTTTCTTACTAGCAGACAACATTGTGTTTCGCGAGTGCTTTCTTATAATCAGGCACTGGTGATATGTAAACTGTGGTCAGGATCAGATGAGAACTCGTGAGGCAAATAGAATGGTCTGCATTTAATCGTTAGGTGTTCTAAGTCAGGGGAACAAGAAGTCGACATAACCCCAGTGTTCGTGCACCAACGAGAATTGACTAAAAACCACACGCCGCCACCTTTTTCCTTACCAGAGCTTGCGGTTCAATCCATTCTGAAAATCATGAAAACTTCTGGTTGTAGAGCTGCATTCAGAGTATTCACAGTTAACCAAGTTTCAGTGCACCAGACAATTGAGATCTGCCTCATCTGCCTTTGACACAGCAGTCTTGTCCTGAGATCATCCATCAATCTTCTTTTCGAGTGACCACACATTTGCCAACAAGATGGTACATACAGGAGGCCTCATCCCTCTGTGCTTCAGCCTGCTATGAACTCAGCCTCTCCTGCTGCAGTTTCAGCCATGGCGTTGACCCTTAAAGGTGCTGCGCTGAACCTTTTCTCGTGACTTTAGTGAATTTACTTTTAGTGATAGATTAATGAAAGGATTGTGCTTGGGTCATATGAGCAATTCTCAGCTTCTTTCTTTCAACAGTGCTATGGTTCCACTAGAATCGCAAAGTCAGATGCAGTTCAGTGGTAAACCTGAAAAATGTGACCGACAACAATGCAACATTTTGATACCCACAGTTTGACCTTGGGTGAGAATGAAAGACAATAAACTATCTGAACAGTGTTTATTTAACTTAAATTAACTGAACATAACATTATGAAACTATAATGTGCATTATTACAAAGCCAAAGCATAATTTCAGAACTTCACAAAGCAAAAGATTTGTGTAAATAAGATTGAAAGGGTACAGAGAAAACTTACAAGGATGTTGCCAGGTCTGAAGGACCTGAGTTATAAGGAAAGATTGAATAGGTTAGGACTTTATTCCTTGGAATGTAGAAGATTGAGTGGAGATTTGATAGAGGTATACAAAATTATGAGGGGGATAGATAGGGTAAATGCAAGCAGGCTTTTTCCACTGAGGTTGGGTGGGACTACAATCAGTGGTCATGGTTTAAGGGTGAAAGGGGAGATGTTTAAGGGGAACATGAGGGGCAACTTCTTTACTCAAAGGGTCATGAGAGTGTAGGACAAGCTGCCAGTGGAAATAGTGCATATAAGCTCGATTTCAATGTTTAAGAGTAGTTTGGATAGGTACATGGATGGTAGGGGTAACAAGGGCTATGGTCTTGGTGCAGGGCTATGGGAGAAGGCAGTTGAAATAACTTGACAGAGACTGGCTAAGCCAGATAGCCAGTTTCTGTGCTGTATTTCTCTATGACTATGACTTTTGCATGGAAATCTGTTGTAAAACAGAAACTGCAGTAAACAGTACATCAGGGATTCATGTAAAACGACTCCCTGTTCATTGACGCAAACAACAGGAATTCTGCAGATGCTGGAAATTCAAGCAACACACATCAAAGTTGCTGGTGAACGCAGCAGGCCAGGCAGCATCTATAGGAAGAGGCGCAGTCGACGTTTCAGGCCGAGACCCTTCGTCAGACGAAGGGTCTCGGCCTGAAACGTCGACTGCGCCTCTTCCTATAGATGCTGCCTGGCCTGCTGCGTTCACCAGCAACTTTGATGTGTGTTCCCTGTTCATTGATGTGGTTTAACCTACTGGCAAAGCATTTTCTGCCTTATTTGAACTATGAAGTTGTACTCAAATATTTAATGATCTTTCCACTGTAAAGGAAGGCAGTGAAGAAAGTCATTTGCAACAAATCCATCGGAACCGATCACATCTACACCCTAGAATGCAATGAAAGTTAAGCTGAAATGAAATGGGTGGTTGGGATAGAAGTTTGCCTTGGCAGAAAATAGCATTGGCTAACATTGATATATTTTAATTTGTTTCCATTTCCGTTGACTTCTGTAGACAACTGGGCAGTACAGTGAAAAAGAATCTAGTTCTTTCCCGGTGTATATGACAAATTCTTTTCATGAACAGTTGGAATTCTTCTGACGTGTTTTGTGGTCCGTTGTCACTCACAGTTTGTTCTGATAAGCTGTTTCTGGTGAAGATAGTCCTCAGGGCAGAGACAATCTTTACTGAGGTGGTTGCCTTCATCGGTATAACCTCCGGCCACTTCGAATGAGCATCCACAGCAACCAGAAACATGGAGTCCATGAATGTTCCAGAAAAGTCATTATGTACTCTTTGCCATGGTGAAGACAGCCACTCCCATGGGTGTAATGCTGTCTGTGGGTGTGCATTTTGAACTTTTTGGCATCCTGAATAACTTTGGGCCAAGTCTTCGACCTGTTTATCTATTCCCTTCTCAAATACCTTCTGATCAGCAGTAAGCAGCTGTGACAGCCTCTGGTAATTGCTACCGTTGCCTGCTGATGTCACACTGAGAGCTTTGATTGAGTGCCAGTCTAGTGGATTTTTCTCAACCATTCATATCCAAAAAGTGCTGGCCCTCCACTTTTCAATACATAAAGCTCTAACTGTTGTGCTTGGCCTTGATACATCACCTTTACTTTCAGTTTGCCTTTGGGAGACACTTTTTCACCTGTGTAAGTCTTTAGCATCACCTAGGTCTTCTCTCATGGTATCTTAGAAAACAGTCTGTTGTAGTCAGCTTATGGACAAAGCTGACCCTGTTCCAACTCCATATTCAGTTTTACACCTGACACATTTACTGTGATACATGCTATATTGCAATCTGCTTCAGTAATACTATTCAGTTTGAGGCAGGACATTTTACCTTTGTAAGGCTCTATGTTGTCTGATTCTGTTTTACATTCAGTAAATTTATACATTTCCTTAGTTTTGTGTGTTAAGGTTTTTCACTCAGTTGTGCTTTTTGTCTGCCTTGCACACTCTCTCTGTGACCTTGTCTGTGACACTTTCTGCAAACTTTTTCTTTGAACCAACAGTCATTTGTATCATCAGAGGATTTGCCACATTGATAACATTTTTGGCTTTTTACACCATTCAGGGACAGTTTGTGTATTTCTCATTTTATTCTCTCTCTCTATAGGTCTGCTGCATCCTTTGCTACAGTCTCTAATGATATTGCAATGCTCAAAGCCCATTCTAAGTTTAGGTCTCTCTGCCATATAACAGCCTTGTTTGAATGCTTTGACTGCGCCTGCCCCACACAAACCTGTCCCTTAATGCATCAGAAAGTCCATCTCTAAAGTCACAGTACAGGTTTCCCCCGCCATCCAAAGGTAGAGGGTTCCTATGAAATGGTTCATAAGCTGAAATGTCCTAAAGTGAAGGAGCAATTACCATTTATTTATATGGGAAAAATTTGTGAGTATTCGCAGACCCAAAAAATAATCTACCAAATCATGCCAAATAACACATAAAACCTAAAATAACAGTAACATATAGTAAAAGCGGGAATGATATGATAAATACACAGCCTATATAAAGTAGGAATACTTTTCTACAATCATTGCCGCACTGTTCTCCGTAGCGAAAATCTCACGCAAGTGCTCTCAGCAGAAACACTCTCTCCAGTAACCGTTAACCTATGAAGCTGCCAAATCATACCAAATAACACATAAAAATACCCAGCCTATATAAATTAGAAATAATGTATGTACAGCGTAGTATCACTTATAGAATCGGGAAGACAGCACTGAGCACACTTATGATGGTGTGTTAGGCTAAGTCGTTGGAGGCTGGGGTGGTGCAGTTGTCCTAACCTCCAGGCCGTGGACCGATACCGATCCGTGAAGCATGCAGGGATGCAGCGGTGGCCGGGACGCACCCAGCACATCTTCAAGAAAAAAGGCGAAATAAACAAGCTAATTAATTAAGTACCTCCCGGAACGTAAATGTCGGTCCAGATCAGAGGCAACACAATTGGCAATCGCCTCTGATCTGGGCTGACATTTATGTGCTGGGCGGCACCTAATTAATTAGCTTGTTTATTTCGGCTTTTTTCTTAAAGATGGGTTGGGTGTGTCCCAGCTACCACTGCATTCTCCACGGCAATGTATCGGTCCGCGGCCCGGGGTTTGGGGTGGTGGAACACTGGGGTGTCATCTCATCGTTGTCTCTTTCCATCAGGCAGGCAGGTCATCTTCTTTTATGCCTGCCTGCCTCGATGTCGAAGGTTGAGGTTCGTCGTCTGCTGTGGTTGATGTGGAAGGCTTGAAAAACGACAGTATGCTTGACCGCTTAGCCTTGCGCATTTTTCTATCATACAGTTCTTTGTATGCACTCAAACCATCTTGCAAATATGCCCTAAACCTACGTACCCTTTCAAAATTGAAGTCATACTTTTCTGCAATCATTGCAGCTAAAATCTCATGCAGTTGTTTCACGTTCACTTCCTGGATGACTTCACATTCGGTCCGTTCGCTACTGCATTCGGTTTCAATTGTTATCCTTTCCTCTTCCAATTGCATCAGCTCTTCATCTATCAGCTCTTGGTCATGGGATGCCAAAACCTCTTCAACATCATCTTCGTCAACTTCCACAAGCCAAACTCACTTTGTCCTTACTTCGTTCACCACGATCGAAACATTTAATTATGTCTAGTTTTACGATAAGTGTAACACCCTTACAAGCTCTTTTAGGCTTTTCCGATACCTTAGAAGTCATCTTGCTAATGGCTGCTCACAGGCACGTATTTAAGCAATGCTGGCTAGAATGCGGTTCTGGGGGAGGAGCTTGGCTGCTCGGGGCACGCGCTGCCTTTTATCGTGTGTTGCTTTTTTCACGCATTGCCTTTTTTCGTAACAGTGAAAACACCTTCTGTTAGCGAAAACAGGTAACTAATGTAGGTCTTTCATAACAGCGAGGTTTCGTAAAGCGAACGTTCAAAAAGTGGGGGACACCTGTACTGGGAAAGTTTGTGCAGTTCTGCAATGTATTCAGAAAGGCTTTCATCTTTTGACTGGCTCCTTTTGTAAAATCTAAATCTCGCAGCTATTATCAATGGTTTAGGGCTCAAGTGATTTTATAAAATTGTAACAATTTTGTCAAACATCTTACTTGCTGGCTTTTTAGTGGTTACTAGGTTGTGTAAGAGACTGTATGTTCTTGGGCCCATTAAGCTAAGACGTGAAGGGGCTTTCTTTTGCTCCTCCACATTTTTTGAGTTACAATACAATTCAACCCTCTCAATATACAACTCTCAGCCTTCATTAGCGTTATCAAATTTGGCACCATTCCCAAATGTAGTCATCGCCACATTACTTTCACTTTAAATTCAGTGCATCTTTCACTGTATCTGATGCATTTCTTTGTTAGTGTCTGTAATAGCCTTCTCGTGCTGTTTAATTCTTAATGTTTTGTCCCATAACTGTCTGCGCATTTGGTGATATTCTCCAACATTCAGGTTCGTACTTGTCAACAACCTGTGTCTGTGCAACAACTATATATCAACTAAATAAAAGCAGGCATGTGGGAGATGACTTTAACTGGTGCATTCACATTGCAGCAAGAGAGAGAGCGAGAATAATGTGCATGCATAGACAACAGTGCTTAGACGTAGTGCTAAGGGAAGGGGGTGGGGTCACTGCTCTAAAAGAAATAGATCCATACATTACAATTTTCATCTTCACCTGATGAAGATGGCAGAGCTCATCATTAAAACATCTGTTATAATGGTTAGCTGTATCTGGCTGGAAGCCGAAGAAGAGTTTATTGGGCAGGTGAATATCCATATCAATACTTTTTCTCTTATATGAGTAGGATTGTCCTAATTGATTTGCAAAGTACGACTAACAAAAGGAAAAAAAGAAATGTCTATCAGTAATTAAATGAAGAGGGTTGGTGGTCCTGCCATCAGTCATCAGTTTAACACTGGGGCTGCACTTTCCAATTTTAATATTTCATAGTTATCTGTAAGGATGAAACTCCGCTCTGTTTGTCAGAAACTCTTTTTAATTTTAATTCAGTGGCAGCCTTACTGTACATGCCAGGTTTCTGGACTTCTGAATTAAGCTATAGAGGTAGATTGTTTGCTTTATTCCCAGACCAGTAAACAAATCCATAATCAGAATGAGTGAATAAATACAGAACAGACAAAAAATAAATAAAAAACAGCTTATGTAAAATAAAAAATGCTGGAAACGCCACTTTGCTTTCTCTACCGAGCATGGGATAGATAGTGAAAATAGAAAGAGAGGGAAGTTGCTCTAAGATATGAATAACTCTGCATAATGGCTTGAGCTGATGTTTTGCACAGCATTGCACCTAGTAGAGCCATTTCCTCCAGCAATCCAGATTCAATCTTGGCTTTCATCTCTGTATGAGTGGTTTCCTCTGGGGACATCACTTTCCTCCCAATTCACAAAGATGGTCAGGTTGTTGAGAAAACTGGCCGCTGCAAATTGCTCTTGGTAAATTACTTGAGTGGTTGTGGCTTAGGGAAAATGACGAGAATATGGGAAGAAAATTAAATATACCATGACTAATAGGAATACATGATGGTTACTGCAGACTCAATGGGCTGAAGGGCCTGTTTATGTGCTGTGTGATTCAATGACTCTAAATGCTAATTAATTGAAACCAGGTTTTCCCTTTTCAAGTTTAATCTTTGAGGCTCCAACGTCAGAACTTTTTGGAACCTGAATCTTATTCTGCATTGTTTTCCTCCCTGCTGTCAAGCACTGACATTGACTAATACAAATCAGATTCACCAGGTCATAGTCGTAATCCAGCACCACATTCAGAAGATGGCAAAGATGATCTGAACAAAAATCAAAGCAGGAAGACACGGCATGTATCTTCAATTATTTGCTCACAAAATCCAATATATTGGAATCGCATTATGTTGTGGCTGTTGGAATGGCGGCAAGATGCTAAATCTTAAGATTTAACTAATACATTTATTGCTATGTTATGAGAACTGCATACCGATATGCAACTTGTCTACACTGGAGATGTCTGGAGCTGTGATTTCTAATTGAAGTTTTAGGATTAAAGATCAGTGGCAATGTGCAGAGTCAATAGAACGTGCACATTTACTAGAATTTAGATGGATTGTAACCACAAGCAATAAATGCCATTCTTTCTCTTTGAAAAATGAATTCGTCAATGCAAATTGGTTACAACATGTTAGCAGCAGGCTAAAAGGCTGTTTAGTCAAGTATGCCCTGTTAGGGATGGGGGAGGGGAGTTAATGCAAATGTGTGGATTGACAGGGAAAGGAATTGCAGAATAGGACTGAAAGGAATGCTCTGAGAGCTATTACAGACTCAATTTATTTAATGTCCTCCATGTTGTATAAATATGAATGGATACAATCAGGGACAAGCAGTAGTTATGTGTGGTATTAAACTACATAATGTTGCCCTCAAATAACCACATTTCTGTGGAGGTGCTTTACAGGATAAAACATGCAGCATTCCTTTTTTAGCATTCTAAAGCACCATCTGACTGGGCAAATTTACCCAGTAAGAAGCTGATCCATGCATAGATCTCAGCTTCAATCACTGCTCTGTGCTGAGTTAGCTCATTTTACCTGGACCACCTGTCATAGTGATACATTAGTCCAAATGACCTGGAATTATGAAGTGGAATAACTTGCAGCTGCTTACTAGAAAAAAAACATTGGGAAACTACCTTTCGCAGGGAGAATGCTAATAAGGGAGCGTAGAGTTTTAACACAAATCATAATGCAAAATTAGACTAATACTTTCACCAGACCAAGTTACACTAATTAGTGAGTCTGTGTCAGGATGGCCAAGCAGCTATTAAAGAGTTCCAAGCAATTCTGTTAAATTTATAATTCAGATAAATGGAAGTACCGGATTATTTTCAGCTATAAGTACAATAATTTCCTCACATTTAAAAAAAAATTATTTTTGAGGCCGAAGTTTTCCATTTTAACAAAAACTTCCCAATCTACCTCATTTCCCTCAGAACCTGGTACGGAGGCTTCAGCTGCACGGGATTGCAAGAGGCTGCAGAGGTTTGTAGACAGACAGCTCCACCATGGACATCTTCAAGAAGCAGCACCTCAAGAAAGTGGAATCCATACTGTTGACCCTCACCCATATGGGAAGTGCCCTCTTCTCTTTGCTACAGTCGAGGAGGAGAAGACCTGCACTCAACGATTCTGGAACAGTTTCTTACCCTCTTCCACCAGATTTCTGAATGTTCCATGAACCCGTGAATGTCACATCATGCCATTACTCATTTTATTATTTTGTATTTATTTATTTTTGTAATTTAATGTCTTTGCACTATACCCTGCTAAGTCGGTGATAATAGTTCAGAATCTGAGTTGGATGTTTTGCTCTTGATGTTATCTTTACACCCTTGCATCTATGGCTTCTGAACATTATGTGGGGCATGACATTTGATCACAGAGTGCCAGTTTCTCAATGCAATGAGTACCAATTGACTTTACATTCTTTTACTAACCATGAGCACAAACTTTTGCAAACTTTTAGTGTAACTCATGTTACTGGGAAAATTGGATAGCACAGTGGTGAGTGAATAGTAGTTCCACATCAGAACACACAGGGTAGGTAATTTCTATGCTTCACTGCTTTGGAGTCACATTGGGCTGTGCCAGAATAATTTACGAAAAGTATTAATCAAATGAGAATGAACTATCTCTACATGCTCTCCAGTGACTAGATATTTAATAGTGATTGGAGCTGAAATGGTAAAAGAGAGTTGTTTTTATTCATGAGAGTGGGAGGAAAACTTTATTCTTGTACAGAGCTTAGGGATGAACTTGCAATCTCTTTTGTGTCACACAATGGAACTGTTTATTTGCTCCAGCATAAAGAGAATTGGGTACTGATTGTGGTTGATCAGCCATGATCACAGTGAATGGTGGTGCTGGCTCGAAGGGCTGAATGGCCTACTCCTGCACCTATTGTCTATTGTCTATTGTCTATCCAGACTAAAGCAACAGTCTGAAGAACAGGTGGATCTTCTAGATGGGAGCAAGACAGCTGGGATCTTCAGGGACCTTACACCCCATTTGCATTACTTTAATGGTTCAACGTAGACATCAATTCTCCAAAGATAGAGAGAGAGGAATCGGCCATATATGGTAGCCACAGTTTTTGACTCATTTCTCTTCTTGGACTTGCTGCCAAAATTTGTATAAGATATTGTTCCCCTCCTGTTTTTGCCAAAGTATCATTGCAGACTGCTGCTGGAGGCTCAATCATATCCATGTTGCATACACAGAAGCAGGTAGCTTGTACACAGGATTCACAAGCACTATAAGACCCTTGATGACACAGATTGTTATTGACAGCACCTGTATTAGCACTCCAGTTCCAACTAAGAACATCAAACCGCAGTGGATCTACAAGAAATTTCACTCACTTAAATATTCATGTAGACCATGGTCAGACCCAGAATATCGCCATGATCAATGCCAGCTGCCAGGGAGATCACATGATAGATTACCTTGTGCTGGTCAGCTTTATCCCTTATATTTCACTCACAAAGCCTGAGCAGTGATTTCAAAGTTCAAGTTCAACTTATCAATGTACGTATATGTTAGCATATAAAACTTCAAGTTTCATTTTATTTCAGGAATTTACAGGAAAATGAAATGCAATACAGTTTCTGAAGAACTATACATAAAAAGACTGACAAACAAACCATGTGTAAAAGAAGACAAACAGTACAAATAAAAAAAAATATTGACAACACGAGGTGTAAAGTATCCTTGGAAGTGAGTCTGTGGGTTGTAGAAACAGTTCAGAGTAGCGGTGATTGAAGGTATCCAAGCTGGTTCAGGAGCCTGATGGTAATAATATCTATTCCTAACCCTAGTGGTGTGGGACCTTAGGCTTCTGTACCTCCTTCTCAATGGCAATAGAAGGAAGAGGGCATGGCCTGGATGATGGAGGTCTTTGATGACAGATGTTTTCTTTTTGTGGCATTACACATTATAAATGAATTCACTAATGAGGAAGTTTTACCTGTGATATACTGGACTGTATATATTTCTTTCTGTAAGCCTTTTCCATTCCTGGGTATTGGTATTTCCGTATCAGGCCTTGATACATCAGGATACACTCCACTGTGCGTCTATAGAAGTTTGTCAACGTTTCTGGTGACAGGAAATGTCTACAAAAACTTCTAAGGAAGTAGAGGTTCTTTTACCTTCTTTGCAACGACACTTACATGATGGTTCCAAGACAGATCCTCTGATATGTTAATACTATGATATATCATGGTATTCATATTTCATAAATTTTTCTCCCTCCCCCTTACCTCCTTCTATTTGCCACTTCGGCTCCCCCCCTTAACTTTTTTCTTCCCCTTACCTGGCGATGACTTCCCCTGTTGCCCCTCCTCCTTTCCTTTCTCCCGTGTCCACACTCCTGTCCTATCAGATACCTCCTTCTTCAGCCTTATACCTTTCCCACCTATCACCTCTCAGTTTCTCACTTCATTCCCCCCTCCCCCATCCACCTGGCTTCATCTATCACCTCAACACGAGGATATCTGCAGATGCTGGAAATTCAAGCAACACACACAGAATGCTGGTGGAATGCAGCAGGCCAGACAGCACCCATAGGAAGAAGCACATCCTTCAGGGTCTCGACCCGAAATGTCGACTGTGCTTCTTCCTATGGATGCTGTCTGGCCTGCTGCATTCCACCAGCATTTTGTGTGTGTTGCTTCATCTATCACCTTCTAGCTTGTTCTCCTTCTCTTCCCTCCTCCCACACCTTCTTTTCTGGCTTCTTCACCCTTCCTTTCCAGTCCTGATGAAGAGCCTCAACTTGTAACGTCGACTCTTTATTGCTTCCCATAGATGCTGCCTGGCCTGATGAGTTACTCCAGCATCTTGTATGTGTTACTCTGGATTTCCAGCATCTGTAGATTCTCTTGTGTTTTTGGTGTAGGTAGATATTTGCTTGTGTAGGAGTGACTGTCCATTGTATGCTGGGTGGATTGGTGGGAATGTGGTGAGAATGAACTCAGAGTAATGTAAGATTAGTGTAAAAGCCTGTTTGATTGCTGGTATGGACTCAGTGGCTAAAGTTCTGTTTCTACATTGTGACTGTATGATGTGAAGTATTGATTATGAGCACAGTGGAATCTGCACTAAGGCTAGCACAGATGTGAACAAAATCTGTACTAATGCTAGCACAGTATTTATGGTGAATATACTGATAATCACCAGCACTCTCCGTCCAGTCCTGTGTCCTCAGTAGGATTAGTTTTGGAGGGCAGATACTGTACCATGATTCTACTGTACTGTCTTTATGTGCTAATAATCAGGGGTTTGAATTTTAGATGGCTGATTCTGTTCCTGAGCTGTGAAGATGATCAAACTTTGCAGTAACTGACCTCACAAAACTATGGCACACAGTTTGCTTAACAAATCTTTCACCATGCTGGATAATTCCTCCAGCCTGATACCTTTCACAGTCAGAGGATGCTACAAAGACTTCCCCAGCAAGCAAAATACTTTTGATGTGTAATTACAATTGTAGTTCAGCCAAATAAGTTATTCATTGAAATTTCTTGCTACAGCAAGAGATAATGACTAGATACTGGTCTGTTTTTGTCTTTGGCCAGGAGCCTGAGACAGCTCTCTTGCTTTCTTTGAAGTAGCACCATGGGATCATTTTTTAACCACCTGAGGGCACAGACAAGACTCTAATTTAATGTCTGTTCCAAAGGACACCATCCCTGACAGTGCAGCCCTTCTTCCTGTCAATTGCTACCAATACAGAAGATATTGAACTTAATTTGCAGTAGGGAATCTTCGGTCGTGTCAATGAGGGGCTACTTAGTCTTGATAACATTGGTGGGTGAGGAATAATTTACCCGGTAAGTCATACGAATGCCACATGGACACACTAATGGCGTGTCAGTAAGCTTGTCAGTTAAGGGGGTGGTGTATATTATTTCTGAATCTGTAAGTACACGTAACTACAGCTGGTAATCTTACCAGCAGGACAAAGACAATTAAGGCTGCAGTGTTTCACAAAGATGGGCAAAATTGCTGCATATTAAGATAAATCTGGCAGCTCTATTGTAAAGTGCTATCAAATATTTTTTAAGATGGGTCCCACTTTTGAGTAAATCACTATCTTCCTGTGGAGTCAAGATGACTATAGTAATTATTGGGTGGTATAATAAAATCTCAATCAGTTTCTATATTTGTGTTACTCTCTCCTCTCAACTTCTGGCAAGATTATTGTCACTGGTGTTCACATAAGTTTAAAGCAAAAATCTGTTACCACAATCTTGCTTCCCACCTCAAATGATACAGTGATAACATGGTAGTGTAGTGGTTAGCACAACGCTTTACAGTACCCGTGACATGGGTTCAATTCTCGCCACTGCTTGTAAGGAGTCTGCGTGTTCTTTCCGTGACCACGTGGGTTTCCTTCAGTGCTCCAGTTTCTTCCCACAGTCCAAAGACCACACCAGTCAGTTGGTTAATTGGTCATTGTAAATTGTCCTGTAATTAGGCTAGGATTAAGTGGGGGAGTGGGCTGGGCAGCGTGGCTCGAAGGGCTGGAAGGGTATTCAGCATTGGAACTCAAAAGAATGAAGTAACGATTTTAGGAGATTTGTGCCAGATTATGACTTGCTGCATTTATATACATAAATCTGATTTCTGATCATAGCACACGATATGGCTCAGAAATTCTGTTGCACAACGTGATTGAAAGCACTTCACGATGGACCATTATCGATGGCCTGGTTGCTGCAGCTGAACCGAACTCTGCACATGCACAGAAACGTTAAGTGAGTGGGCAGCTCTCCACTCATGAGCAGCGGCCAGCACGTGCTTGTGCAGTAGGAGACAAGTATTGACATTGGCTTATTATTGTCACATGGCGGCGTGACATCCGGCAGATCATTCCACACATAAGTACATCAAGGTAATAGAAAGGTAAACAGAATGAAGCATATAGTGTAACAGTTACAGAGGAAGCACAGTGCGCATGGTCAAATAAAGAACAAGGACCATAGTGAGGTAGATTGTAAGATCAAGCGTTTACCTTTTAGCATATGAATGGTCCATGAATAATGCCTCAAAATATGCTTTCATGTATATTTGACTAATTTCTGGTGCAGTAGGAGTGGCCTTCTGCAGAAGGTTGAAAGTTTGCAACTTTGTTCCTCAGAAGTATGTCGAGACGCGACTTCATCAAGGGAGCTTCTTTCTCTTTATTCCAGGGGTGGTTGGGAGGGTATGTGTTTCTAATGGCATGGCTGATGGCTCCAAACTTCAAATGGTTAGACTGTTATAATGCAAACATGCCTGAAAGTGGTCTCTTGGGAATGGCTCCCAGGTCAGGAGATCACGGAAATAAGCTTGGAACTCTCACTCTACTGTGGGGCTATTGCTCATTTGTATTTGGTGATAAGTGTACACTAAATGCTATTTCTACCATTTTCCATGAAGTTGACATAAAATGACATAAAATTATAATGTGTGTGGTGTCTCCTCAACCTGTGATTTCACCTGTCGAAGAAATTTCAGGCTTTTTTGTCATGCATAATGAAACTTGCTGAGGTAATTAAAGCTTGTTTCATTAAACACTTAAACTTCACTTTTACATGGTGGTCTCCTGAATATAAAACTATCTTGATGGAAGTAGATTTAAATAAAATGCAAATCTAATAGAGGAACATTTCTCTATGTCACAGACTCATGGATACATACAGGGCCCATCTGCCAACATCAAACACACATCGATACTAATCCAATTCCCAGCAGTTTTTCCACAGCCTTCTATACCTTGTCCATTCAAGTATTCTTCTGGATATTTCTTATATGTTTTCAGGGTCTCTACCTCCACCACCCCTGAGGCAGTACATTCCAAACTGCAACCACCTCCTGGGTGAGAAAAATTCTTTCTCAGATCCCTTTCGATATTTTATTCTTTACCTCTGGCAGGAGGAGAAGATGGCGGCGCGCCTGCGCGTGCGCAGCCCTCCGATGAAAAATTATATCGTATCTGTTAAATAGAGGCCGTGGACAATTCTGATTTGATGGAGAATGGACGTGAAAGCACAGAGGAACATCTGGAGAAATTTCTGAAACGCTCGTTCACTGCTGTCGTTACTGCATGGTCGGGAATCTTTTGGAGGGTAGGCCTCAAAATCCCCAGCCTTGCCTGCTTTTGGCGACCGAGAAGGAGGTCGAATCGTTCGGACAGAGATGGCGCTCAGTACTCGATGTCGGACAGCTCGAAGTTTTCGGATGACTCAGAGTCGGATTGTGGTCGGCATGGCAGGGAGAGTTTTTCTTCCCTCTCCCGTCTGCGTGAGATATGGGACATTTGAGAGACTTTGAATTTTACTGTGCTCATGGACCGTAAGCACAGTTCATCAAGTTATGGTATTGTTGCACTGTTGTAACTATATGTTATAATTATGTGGTTTTGTCAGTGTTTTCAGTCTTGGTCTGTCCTGTGTTTTGTGATATCACACCGGAGGAAATATTGTATCATTTCTTAATGCAAGCATTACTACATGAAAATAAAAGAGGACTACGTGTCTTCATAGTCTAAAACCTACAGTATGTTCTCTCATTTTAGACACCTCTGCTATGAGGAGAAGTTTCCCCTCTCTACCCTATCTAAGCCTTTCATAAAGTGGGTAGTAGGAAGACAGGTGTTGCACTGACAAAAGTATCTGTACTCACTCAGATATTGCTGAGGTAGCTTTATTAGGAGTATGCGATATGTCTCAAACAGAATATACAATGGTTGGCCCCACCTTATGGCTGGGCTCTATGTCTCTGAACAGTTTGTCACCTAAACAGTTTGCAAGTTGAAAATGCAGCCATGAATCAAGTTCTAGCCTCCACCACATTCAGGATATCTTCAAGGAGAGATGCCTCGAGAAGGCAGCACCTATCATGAAGGACCCCCATCACTGAGAGCATGCCCACCTCTCATTCCTACCATCGGGGAGGAGATATATACACAGAGGAACATACTCAGAGATTCAGGAACCACTTCTTCCTCTCTGCCATCAGATTTTTGAATGGGCATTAAACCCATGGACACGACCTTTCTCATTTATTTTGTACTACTTATTTAAATTTACATGTCTATCTATCTATCTATATATAAGCAGCGCAAAGTAAGGTAGTGAAGTAGTAATTATTTGTAAATCGCGGCAACATACCTCAAAGTGTCAATGGCATTGTCGTGAAGATTTGTAAGTCAACAAATTTGTGTCCATGAGTGAATAGAATGCAGTTCTCCAGTAATGGCCATATATTCATAATTACTTCTTTTGCTACAATGAAGAAACACTCTGTGTTCGACAGAATTTACTTTTAAATTGGATTTTGTGAATCTTCACTGAAATGGGTTGCATGAGTTCATATCTAAATCATGATCGTGCATTTTTGTTTTCTCGGGCTCTCAAGAGGGCAAGAGAAAAGCATACAGTTCTCTGGCCCATTACACCATTTCTTTGTCATGCGTTTGGCCGATCAAGCTCCCCTTCCTTAAATGAAGTGTAGCTCTCTCGACATGGTAACTGACAATAACTGCATGTCATGATTATCCAGGCTGCTGCTTGGCTCAGTCACTGTAAACATATTCAATCAGGCTGGAATTTTAAAATGTATTGTGTCCTATGCAACTTAAAAAGTCAGCAACCTGATGTTTTCAGCCAGTCATCACACGAATCAGTATTGTATTTGTATACAGATGAATTTAAAACTTTTAAAGCAACAACTAATCTTTTCAGTGTTTTGCATTTAATGAAATTAAAGCTATTTTAAAGATAAGCTGGTACTCCAAATGTTTCCTTTGTCATTTCGCAATATTTCAAAATTACTGATGTAATTTCCACAAATATATCACTTTCAATAAAACCAATAAAATAGTTAAAGTGAAGGTACAATCAGAACAGTCGATGCTTACAGTACATAGAGTTAAAGTGTCATTCTGTTATGCAGCACAGAAACAGGACCTTCAGCATATCAAATATGCACTGACCATCATGCATCAATTTACGAACCCTGCACTAATCCCACTTCATTCTCCCACACTCCCATGAATTGCCCTCAGAATTTTACAACTCCAGATTAAAGGAAATTGGTTGTGGCCAATTAATCTAGCAGTTCTCAAAGTCGAACCCTTCATCCCCTTTGTGAGAGGTGGAAACAGATAAGGCCAACCAACAGGGCTCTGGTGAAGCTATACAGACAAATCCCTTGTACAATGGACACAATGGAATGTAGAGGCATTGATGAACTCCCACCATACTATCGAATTTAGAGGATGATGGAGACAGGAGATCATTGATGGCTATGCTCCACTGGGAGCTAAAGGCCCAAGAAGAAGAAGAAGAATTAAATCCACTAATCATTAATCTATCAATTAATGCCACCGTCTTTGGGATGCAGGAGGAAACCAGAGCACCTGGAGAAAGTTAGGAAAATAAAACTTAGAAGGATACTACTTTAAAAAGAAGGCTTTTTCATGTAATTTTTTTTATCCTTAATGTTCAATTTACTTCTACAAAGTCTGAACTAAATACCTTCTAACAACTCACTTTAGTTCACCATTCAAAGATGCTGAATGAAACAATTCTTTCCATTCTAAAATGAATGCTGGTATTTCAACAAATCCAACTGATAGTGTGAATTATATCAGCACATTGCCAAGTCTGATATAGTGAGTTAGTTAGACCTGCAAAATGCAATGACTCAAAAATTTCAAGCAAAGCCTGTACAGAACATGTAACCAGTTTGGTTCTGCTTGAAATTATGAAGTTAAATAAGCATCTTTAGTCAGAAAGGCACTTGATGGTAAACTTGGATTTAATTGATAACAAGGCTGAAATTTATGCAATATTACTTGAGGTTAGTAGTTAAAAAGAAACGTGCTCATGTGGGGATGACATATACTTTCAAAATGTCCGAAGATACTCTGCATCCAATGACATATTCTGAAAGCATAGGCACAATAATTGTGCAGGAAGCAGCAGCTAATTGATTTAATGTACCGCAGTTATTTGTTTCATTAATTATGATGGAGGGATATCTGAGAAAACTCCCCTCTTCTTTAATGGAGTAGTGCCTTAAGATTATTTATTTGCAGCTGTGAGAGGGACTTGGTTTAATCTCTCACCAAAAAGTCAGCACCTGAACATAACAGAATCAGGTTTAATATTGCTGGCATATGTTGTGAAATTAGTTAACTTTGCGGCAGCAGTACAATGCAATACGTGACAATTATAGAAAAAAACTGAATTTCAGTAAGTGTGTGTGTATATATATATGTATATTAAATAGCTAAGTTAAAACAAATAGCGCAAAAACAGAAATAAATAAAAAAAAATGTAGTGATGTAGTGTTCATGGGTTCAATGTTAATTTAGAAGTCCAAACAGCACCCCAAAGGATGTTGTAGATTCTCTGAGAATTCATATGTTGCAATGACATTGTTGCATAAGAGCATACAAAACCTTTTCATCCAGAAGTAGACAAAAATATTGATTGTAGGAAGCAACATAACCATCTTAAGTTGCCTCCTGAGACCTATGAGGGACATACTATTGAGGGCATTCATTCCATTGTGCACCCAGTTTGCATTTCTCCATAGACATAAGACCATAAGATGTAGGAGCAGAACTAGGCCATTCAGCCTATCAAGTGTACTCCGCCATTCCATTAAGGCAGATTTACTTTCCGTCACAACGCCATGCTCCTGCTTTCTCCTTATAACTTTTGACGCCCTTACTAAACACGAACTTCTCAATCTCTGCTTTCAATATACCTAATGACTTGGCCTCCACAACTGTCTGTGGCAATTAATTCCATAGATTTACCACCTTCCGGCTAAAGAAATTCTTCCTCATCTCTGTTCTAAAGGGACATCTCTTTATTCTGAGGCAATGCTCTCTGGTCCTAGATTCGCCCACAAAAGGAAACACCTTTTCCATGTCCACTTTATCTAGGCCTTTCAATTATTCTAGAGTTTTCAATGAGATAATGTGTTCCTCTTCCCTCATATTCTTCTAAACTCCAGTGAGTGCAGCTCCAAAATCATCAAACGCTTCTTGTATGTTAACCATTTCATTCCTTGTATCATTTTCGTAAACCTTCTCTAGAATCTCTCCAATGCCAGACTTCCGGGTTGAAACTCTGCATCAGGATTATCCAAATCACTGACAGTTCCTCTGCCCTCACAGATACTGCTTGACCTACTGAGTTCCTCCTCTAGATTGTTTTTTGCTCCTACTTCTCCTTGCCCTCCCACACTGTTCTGATGAAGCTTAATGTAAGTAATTCTACCTCGTCTTTATATTGGGGACATTACAGCCCTCCAGACTCACAATGAATTTCAGAATTTAAGCATTCCTACCAAATTCTTGGGTAATGTAAGGTAGCATACTGTATTTTCTCACTTTTACAGAATGTAGTTACTTTTTATTTTATAATCTCATGTTATTAAATATCTCATGACTTTCAGTGTAATGTAATCTTGGTTTTGTCATCTCCTCCTCACTCTTCCTTCCCATTTTCTCCATCTTACAATGTTTCCCATTCTAACAATGAGCACATCTACATGGACCGCTGTCGTAGGAAAGCAGCATCCATCATTAGAGTTCCCCATTGCCCAGGTCATGCTCTTTTTTCACTGCTGCCATCAGGTAGAAGGCTCAAGAGCTTCAGGGCTCACATCACCAGGTTCAAGAACAGTTACTACCCACAACCATCAGGCTCTTGAACAAAAGGGGATAACTGCACTCAGTTACACATATTTAAGTTGCTGGTGAACACAGCAGGTCAGGCAGCATCTCTAGGAAGAGGTACAGTCGACGTTTCAGGCTGGGACCCTTCGTCAGGACTAACTGAAGGAAGAGCTAGTAAGAGATTTGAAAGTGGGAGGGGGAGGGGGAGATCCAAAATGATAGGAGAAGACAGGAGGGGGAGGGATGGAGCCAAGAGCTGGACAGGTGGTTGGCAAAAGGGATATGAGAGGATCATGGGACAGGAGGCCCAGGGAGAAGGAAAAGGAGAAGGGGGGGAAAACCCAGAGGATGGGCAAGGGGTATAGTCAGAGGGACAGAGGGAGAAAAAAGAGGGTGAGAGAAAGCATGTGTGTATATAAATAACGGATGGGGTACGAGGGGGAGGTGGGGCATTAGCGGGAGTTAGAGAAGTCAATGTTCATGCCATCAGGTTGGAGACTATCCAGACGAAATATAAAGTGTTGTTCCTCCAACCTGAGTGTGGCTTCATCTTTACAGTAGAGAAGGCCGTGGATAGACATGTCAGAATGGGAATGGGATGTGAAATTAAAATGTGTAGCCCCTGGGAGATCCTCCTTTCTCTGGCGGACAGAGCATAGGTGTTCAGCAAAACGATTTCCCAGTCTGCGTCGGGTCTCGCCAATATATAGAAGGCCACATCGGGAGCACCGGATGCAGTATATCACCCCAGCCGACTCACAGGTGAAGTATGACTCTAACTTCCGCTAATGCTCCACCTCCCCCTTGTACCCCATCCGTTATTTATATACACACATTCTTTCTCTCACTCTCCTTTTTCTCCCTCTGTCCCTCTGACTATACCCCTTGCCCATCCTCTGGGTTCCCCCCCCCACTTTTTCCTTCTCCCTGGGCCTCCTGTCCCATGATCCTCTCATATCCCTTTTGCCAATCACCTGTCCAGTTCTTGGCTCCATCCCTCCCTCTCCTGTCTTCTCCTATCATTTTGGATCTCCCCCTCCCCCTCCCACTTTCAAATCTCTTACTAGCTCTTCCTTCAGTTAGTCCTGATGAAGGGTCCCGGCCTGAAACGTTGACTGTACCTCTTCCTAGAGATGCTGCCTGACCTGCTGCGTTCACCAGCAACTTTGATGTGTGTTGCTTGAATTTCCAGCATCTGCAGAATTCCTCGTAACTGCACTTAGTTGCCCATTAATTGAGATGTTCCCGCAACTGATGGTCTCAGTCTAAAGACTCTTTATCTTGTTATTTCATGTTCTCATTATTAATTGTTATATATTTGCTTTGTTGTCTTCTGGTTGATCTTCAATTGATCCTGTAATAGTTACTATTCTATAGATTTTCTGAGTATGCCCACAAGTAAATGAATCTCAGGGTTGTATGTGATGACATATTCGTGCTTTGATACTAAATTTACTTTGAGCTTTGTCATTGACTTCAGATATAAATTGTTTGCCACTTTGCAATTGCTGTCAGACTTATTAAGTATTTCTAGAGGTTTCTGTTGCATTATAGATTTGCACTTCCGCAATATCTGCTGTTTAGATGAATCTCACCCTTTTCTTCCTTCATCACTTCTGAGACAGCAAGTGTAGAATGGTATGCTCCCTCAGGCAGCATCAGATTTAAAAGTCTGGCTGCCATTTGGGTGGAGAGAACAGCAGATTGACAATCAGTGGTTTCATCCTTTCAGTCTGAAGTATGAAGATAACTTTCTGGAGATCTACTGCAGAGAAGGGAAGCATCCAGCTCTTACAAAACATTTAATCAAAACCTTGAAGACTACTGTACCACCAATCTGTCTGGGTTGAAGTAAGCAAACAAGAGTTAGTGGTTAGGTGTTAATACTTAGTGAATAAAAAACACCATGTACTATCAATATCAATGCAGGTTGTCCTTGAATCTTTTAATTAGAATTATTTACAAATATACTTTAAAGTTGGACATCTATGCTTCATCAGTGAACTTCCTTCCTTCACGCAGTGAGATGTGCGGGAATGTTTGCTGATGAGTGCAAAGTGCTCAGATAACAAAGCTGGCTGTGCCCTGGGCTGATGAATGGCAAGTCACATTTTCACTGTTCAAGGGCAGATTATGACCATCTCCATTACGGTGGGCTAAAGCCCTTGTCTTCATTCTCTACCCTCATACGATTTTACAACTATTAAGTGCAAATATTCAGTACTCTAGCAGCAATGATTAATATGAACAGAGAAGGGGATAAAAACAGACTTTATAGAAGTCAGAGTGATGAAATAATCAGGCATTTAACAAATCAAATTTAACATAGAGAAGTGTGAAGTGTTGGTTGAACAAATAAGAAGAAATAACAAATATATAAACTATCATGTTGAAGATGGAGAAGGAACTTAGAGCTGGGACTTAAGTTCACAAGTTTCTGGTGACAAGAAGGAAACAGCAAATTGATAAATCCAGCACAAAAGCTTATGGGAAGTTTGGTTTTATAGATAAAGGTGGAAATGATGGTGGAAATTTTCCCACTGATATTGGCTGCATAATGTCATTCATTCATTCAGTAGTGCCACGTTGTATGACGTAGACGAACATGGTCTTGACCATGATTTTTCTTGGCAACTTTTTCTACAGAAGTGGTTTGTCATTGCCTTTTTCTGTGCAGTGTCTTTATAAGGTGGGTGACCCCAGCCATTATGAATACTCTTCGGCGGTCGGCTGCCTGGCGTCAGGGGTCGCATAACCAAGAATTGTGATATGCACCAGCTGCTCATATGACCATGGCTTCATGCGACACTGATTAGGGGCTAAGCAGTTGCTACATCTTTCCCAAGGGTGACCTGCAGGCTAGTGGAGGAAAGGAGCAGCTTACCCCTCCTATGGTAGAGATATATCTCTACCCTGCCACCCAAGCATATTGTACTCCTCATATAAATTCAGCCCAGTTGATTGATAAATCTGCTTGCCTAAAGCAAGATCAAGGTCAAATTTTCACCCCAATGAGTATCATTTACCGCCAATATATAACTCAGTGCTCTACAGTTACAGACCCATCCCAACCAGAACTGTACTTCAGTGTAATATAATGACAGATATGTTCTCAGTTGGAATACTTGGCACTATTTTAGGAAGCATTAGGGACCTGAGCAAGAAACAGAAAATAAATGATGGCTTCATTTGACTTCACTCATATTAATTAACAAAATTACATCCAGACTCTTTGCAAAATAGTACCTAAGATGACAGTAGTGCGAGGAATCCGAAGAAGCTGAATTCTGAGCAGAAATTTTAAATCAGGTTATTGATCGACCTGTTCAATATCAGGGAGGGTATTGATGGACCACCAATAATCAGGGGGTGCAGATTACCTGTCCATGACCTCCACTTGTGCCAAGAGGAGGGCACCCTCAGGGTGGAGGAGCAACACCTTATATTCCATCTGGGTAGCCTCCAACCTGATGGAATGAATATCGATTTCTCCTTCCGGTTAAAAATTCCCCCTCCTCCTCTTCCTCTATTCCCTACTCTGACCTTTTACCTCTTCTCACCTGCCTATCACTTCCCCCTGGGTCACCTCCTCCTTCTCTTTATCCTAAGGTCTACTCTCCTCTCCTATTAGATTCCTTCTTCTCCAGCCCTTGACCTTTCACACCCACCTGGCTTCACCTATCACTTTCCATCTAGCTTCCTTCCCCTCCCCCCACCTTTTTATTCTGGCATCTTCCTTCTCAGTCCTGAAGTAGGGTCTCTGTCTGAAACGTCGACTGTTTATTCATTTTCATAGATGCTACCTGGCCTGCTGAGTTCCTCCAATATTTTGTATGCGTAGCTTTGGATTTCAAGTATTTGCAGAATCTCTTGTGTTTATAAAATCAGATGTGAGATTATAATGCATTTTTAAACAGTGAGTTGCTTTGATCTGGATATCAGAATTGGAAAGTAGTTAAGAATAAGTTTAACAATAACTTTCAACAAGGATGGATGGATATTTAATAATAAAATAAATTCCAGCAATAAAGGGAAAGGGAAAGGGAAAGGGTGTTTGACTGATTATATAGTTTTCTAAGAAGTCAGCACAGCACAGCAGGCTGAAAGGCACCTTTATGTATTGTATGAGCCCACGTCTACAAGCTGAGGAGCTGATATCAAAGTCAAGCCACTCTTCTTCATATCAGAGCAAAAATTATACTCCAGGTTTGCCTTTCAGTTTAACCAAGTTTTAGGAAGTATATCAGGGACTTGAGGATAGTATAGAGTATGCTAAAAGCTGAGTATTCTGTGACTAATGATGCACTTCTGACATCCCAAAGACTCTGTTGTCTTCTGAGTACAAGACAGGAGCGTGATGGAATACTCCCAGCTTGCCAGGACGAGTGCAGTTCCAACATCATTCAAGAAGCTCAACACATCCAGGGCTAACCAGACAGCATGACTGGCGCTGCTTCCACAAGCAGCACACAATGGCTGCTCTGTGTCCCACCTACAGAAGACAACATGAAATCTAAGCGCAGCAAATAAATGGGAGCATCACCACATACAGATTCTCCTCCAAGTCTCATACCAGCCTGAGCTGGAAATATACCACCAGTGCTTCCTTGTTACTGGGTCTAAATTCAGAATTGTGGGAATTCTTTCACAAATGGGACTACACTTTTGAAGAAGGCAGCTCACCATCACTTTCTTAAAGGTAATTAGGGAAGGGGTATAGATGTTAGTCTTGCCAAAGATCCTTGCATTCAATGACCAAAGATGAATTAAAACAGAAGATCTTGCACATCACAAATGCTGTTGCCAAAGCCATCTTATAGACTACAAAATAGCATGAGAATTATAGATTCTATGAGTCTTAGGCAGCCGCTAAGTTTTCATATGCACATTACTGTGAGGTGACCTTGAATGCCCATATTCCTTGAAAGTGGCAGAGTACTGTGCAAGCTTGCAACAGTTTTTTTCCCAAAATTTGCTGAAATCATAAGAATAAAATGAGACCATCTCTGCTGGATGCTTGAGACTTCCACAGAATGTGAGCTATTTGAGTCCTATTGTAAAGCTTAGGACCTCATTCTTCCCCATCCAGAATAATTTTTCATCTCTATTGATCTCTAAAATAGTGATCACTAAAATAGCTAAAATTTCAATAGCTCTAATGTCTTTTATCAGCCCCCCAAATGGATGCCACATTCAGAATCCTGATTCACAGTGGTTGCTCACTTCCACTGGTTTTCAGTTCCCCAAGGCATCATTTTCCAATATCTCCTTCCACGTTTATATGTACCTCTCCAGCTATAACCAATCACTTTCTGCATCCTTTTGGAGCCTTGCATTGCACTGCGTTCCTGGCTGAATCTCAGCTATGGCCGGTGCATCTACACTTCACTAATCTACACTGCCCACAAGGCTTTAGCTATATTTAAATTTTAACATTAATCTCCCTTAATCCAAATTCCTTCGAACATGCTATGTTAAACAATAAATTGCTTCTTTGACAAATTGCTTCCACAGTTTGACAAAGAATCAATGTCAAGCCACTAAAGTGTTATCTTTGTACCCAGGAATATAAAAATAAGGTCAACAATTTTTTGTCAGGTTGAAATATTGTATAATTTATGTTATAATGAAACATGACACTGCTTAAATTAGCAGAGCACCCTGTTACTGTTTACTGATTTATTTGAAGCTCAGGATCTATTATTTCTATTTATGAGGATTAGTCAAACACATCAGGGGAAATCACTGTGCGTGATACTTATTGAATGAGCAGAACTAATATTCCAGCACAGCCCTGACTGTGCTTCCCAGTTAGGCTCACTACTTTGAGATGCATCACATCCGACATGTCTCCAGTGCATACTTTGTCATGAGGGGTTGACTTAATAGGGCACTCTATTGCTGCTGTAACTGATCATCTAGATCAAGCTCTTATAATATACAAATTGCTGTTTGCAGTGTTCCCAAGATGAACGTGAATCATATATCCTTTCTATTCCTATATCTGCTAATTTAATGAAACATCGTCTGACGGAATCACACCTTATAAATCTGTCATAATCTTAATAGTAACTAAACAATATTATTGAAATATGTATGTTGAAAGGAAGGATCAACCTTCATCCAGCAATTAGGATGTTATCAGGTGTTCAGCGCATCACTCCCCTTCTTAATTCAAAGTGCAATAGCAGCTACGGATCTGTTAATAATGCAAAATATTCTGGGGTATTGTAAAATGACACAGACTTAATAGAGAGATGATCAAAAGAAAGCTTAGTAATGGTTATTTCAAGGCACAACTAGGTTGATAATTCAGAACTTCAAAAGGGAAGCACCAAATGGTCTGCTTTTGCAAAGTTCAGCTGAAAAGAATGGAAAGCTCGAGTTCAAATTTTGAAGGTTTCACTTTGCCCGAATAAGAATTAATATTGTTCCATTACACTGTGATGACAGAACCCAGGGGGATTGTGATTCCAGTGGGAGACTAAAAGAAAGCTTCAAACAAAAGTGAATACCAGGATTTAGCACACTTGGCCTATTTGATTCCATTTAACTGAGATGGTGTACTCTATATCTTTTGAGAGAGACACTCTTGAACCCATGAAAGCATTATCATGAAGATCCACTACAATCCAATTGCAAAAGTGATTGCTTCTTGCAAGCAATTACTCTATAATAGTTTCCTGCAATTGTTTCTTTCCTGAGGAAAGGCTAATACTCAGACTAACAGAGTGGAGCAAATAAGGGTTAGGATAATATCATTTTTCAATGCTGGTTCAAGTTGTAAATTGATGGAGTTTGCGATTCACTGCTTCACACAGCATCAAAGCCATGATAATGTGCTGCTTAAGGCAGTGCTATTGGAGTTTGGAATTCAATTTCAGCACTGTCTATACGGAGCTTGTGCAGGTTTCCTCCAGGTTCTCTAATTTCCTCCTCCCAGTCCAAGGACTTCCCAGTTAGTAAGTCAATTGCTCATTGTAAATTATCCTGTGATTCAGCTAGCGTTAAATAGGTGGGTTGCTGGCTGGCGTGGCTGGTTGTGCGGAAGGGCCTGTTCTAAGCTGTATAATTAATAATAAATAAACTCACTTTCCTTGTACTGCAGTTTTGAAAAGACTGATAAAGAAGATAGGGGTGAGGGGTCACTCCCTCCAACAAGCAATCACATTCTTGTCAAATGCAGCAGAAGAAAGCAGCAACTGGATTTGGATTAAAAGGAAAGACAACAACTGGGCTGCAAGATGAAGACAGGAGGGTATGGAACTGAGGGGGGTGTATCTGGGATGCCAGGTAGCACCGTTGAGCCCTCTGGAGACGTTGTGGGCTTATCAACGAAACATCAAAGAAGGAGGGTGCCCACCTGATGACCCTGATGCTGTACATACCCTCCCTTCTTGTCACCACTCCCAACCCACTGCCAACATCGAGAGTGCCAATTTAGCATAGGGATTGAAACATCAAGTCCTAGTACCTCTACTGTCCAATTCACCTTCTGTTTCCTGAGAACTCGATAACATTTTGTCCTTGCACAGAGGAAGTTACGACAAAGGTTCGACGTAGTTTGGAAAGCAAATGAGGGCAGGTCTTTATTGCAAGGCGATAGGAGTACAAAGGCTGGGGGAGTGTTCCTACAGTTTACTGGGCTCGGGAAATCCTGAACTTAAAATGTCAGTAATCATAACTAAGAAAAGACGTATTTGCCTTCAGGGAATTTCAGATAAAGTTCACTGGATGGAACCTTTGGATAAAGGACCGGCTTATGCAAACATATTTCTTGTCGATTCCTTGCACATCAAAACATCAGAGGTGATTTTCCTGAAAAATGTAAGATTCTGAAGTGCTTGTCGGGGGAGATGCTGTGAAGACAATTTCACTGGTGATGGAATTTTGATCAGAGGCATGGTCTCAGGATAATTAATTACTAACTTATGACAGAGATGAGAAGAAATTACTTCTCTCAGAGCAGTAGATGTTGTTGGAATTCTCTACCACAGAGATCAGTATCACCTGGATTTATAAAGTATATTCAAGGATGAGATAGATTATTGGAGTCCAGCTCAGTTAAGGGACATGGGGATCAGGCAGGAAATTGGATCTTGGACCAGTGATCAGATCAGATATGATCTCATTGAGCACTGGAACAAGCTAAAGAGACTGCATGCTGGACTCCTCTTATTCCCTTTGTCCTCTTGGCAATCTTTCCAGCAGTTCATTGCAAATCATTACAGGACAATGTGCGGACAAAAACAAAATTCTTGTTTTGCCAAACTATCCTAATTCTACATACAGTGAAACAAGTTTCTTATTTAATCTGGGAAATCTCTAAGAGAATCACTGCCCAAAGGAGAACAATATCATCTTTTTTAAAGCCTCTGTGCAAAAGCATCACAGAGGCACAGCTAGTAGAGCTGGTGCCTTACTGCTCTAATATCTTGTGTAATGTCTATGTGGAGCTTATATATTCTCTCTGTAACTATGTAGGTTTTTCCTGGTTGCTCCAGTGTCCTGCTAGGCTTATTGCCGCTATAAATTCCTGCCAGTGTGTAAGTCCTCCTAGAGCATCACAACATTGTCATGGCTTGGAGGCTTGCATGCTTCAATGAAGCTGAGTTCAGTCAGGGGGCAGAGGGACCTGAGCCATCGGAAAGTAGGAGTGATAGACAGGGAAAAGCATCCTCTCATGGAATGGAAAAATCACAAGGAGTGGTGGAAGTCAAAAATGAGATAAAGAACTCTCAGAGGGTCAGGAAACCCCCAGACAGGCTGGCATATGTTGCACTGGAGAAACAGAGTGTTGCAGCCATCCAGATAGTGCGATATGTTACTGCTGTAAGTTACTGTCCTGAAATCACAAAATTCATTTGAATACCATGTTATTAAAATAATTTATTAAGTTCTAAGTGATGAGGGCATGACTATTTTTGGTGTGGGGAGAAAGTAATGCCTTTCTCAAGATTCTTATTGCTATGCTGAGAGATATTTTATTTTAGCAGTTTTCTGCAAAAGCGGTATATCATACTAATAAAAGTATATTGGCTTCGTCCAAAGATAAAGAACCATGTTCTCCAGCTGCGGGACCTTTATGTACTGATGAAGGAAACTTTCCTGAGTACATTTGACAAACTCTATCCCATCCAGTCATTTTACAGTATGGGAGTCCCAGTCAATATGTGGAAAGTTAAAATCACCTACTGTCACAACCTTATGTTTCTTGCAACAGTCTGCAATCTCTTTACAAATTTCTTCCCCTAAATCTCACGGACTGTTCAGTGGTCTATAATATAGTCCCATTAATGAGGCATCTTGTTGATATTCCACCCATATAGCCTCAGTAGATGAGCTCTCCAGTCCGTCCTGTCTAATCACTGCCTTGATATTTTTCTTGACTGGTGATGCCACTCCTCCCCCTTTATCCCTCCCACTCTATCACATCTAAAACAACAAGACCCTGAAACACTAAGCTCCTAGCCCTGCTCCTCCTGTCATGGTTTGGAGGCTTGCATGCTTCAATGACTCAGATAGCAATGCTGGCTGGAGTCAGGGTTTTATGTTTTGGCTCTTGTTAGGGTCACCCATGCCAAACAGGTCAAAGGGTTGAGGCCGGACTAAGTGTGGTCACTGGTCCTCCAGATTCTGGGGTTCAACTCAGGGCTAACAACCCTGACAACTGAAACAAAATTTTTACAGATATAGCAATGAAGAACCCTTCTATATCTGAGTGCAATGATATTCCTGAGTCTCCACCCAGGACTTGCACGACTGATATGACTGATAGTAGTGAAAACAGAGAGGAAGCTACTGATATGATGAAAGAAGCCCTGAACACCACCAAAGATGGAGGACCTCCATTGCTGCCCTAAACACCAGCAAAAAAGTTGACAGGTTGGGCAGTAAGTAAGTGTAGTCAAGTAGTAGAATCTAGTGTGGGGAAGGAGTTAGGAGTGTGAGAGAGTAGGTTACAAGGAATGGGGTTACTCTGTGTGCTGACAAAGGCTCAGAGAGCTGAAGAGGCCGTCTTCTACATGATGAGTGATTTTGTAATATGCAACATTCAATATCATTCAAAGGTATCTGCATTTTTTTCTGAAAGTTATGTAACAAATAACTTGACACATCACATTGACTAAGTATAGGATTTCTGAGAGGAATATTTGTCTCTGGGTCTATGATTTACAACCATTTTCCCTCACTTACTTGCACATATCGAAGTTTTCTGTTGGCTGACTGAAAGCAAAAACCATGATTGGCCAATAATCACTGTAGCTTTATCATGTAACTGCGAAGTTGGTGGAAAGCAATTGGGGTGTCTTCTCACCTAACGCTTCCTTTCATCCTGAGCACAGACGGGGAAGGGTGAATCAAGGAAGTGGCAAAAGTATCTTCCATTTTTGGAGTCAGCTTGAGAAGTGTAACATCAGTGAATAGCACATAGGCTGCTTCAAGCTGACATATTGGCAGGGTAGAAAACACACAAGGCCATTTTCTAGCTGGATGTAAAATTAGAACAAAGATTCCCTATTTTTGTGCTCTCTACCCTGACTTTCCATCAACCTTCCTCATTACTTGGTGTAGATGTCATGTCACGTACACTTAAGAATAGTAACTACCTTATTTTCTGATGGACATCAGTGAATCAAACTTGTTTTGATGACTCCAGTAGATCATCATTATTACACCAGCTTTGTAAGCATAGATTACACTGGACAACAAAGATTTTGCTCCCTGGATACTTTTGGGTGTATCTTAAAGATTTTGGGCAGTTGATCATGAAAATCACCATGAAATTCCCTGTCACTCACCATTTTTTTTGAAATCGCCTATATTTGATATTTCAGTTCATAGCTCACGTCAGAATAGCTGATGCCTGATTAACGAAGACAATTTTGTTCGTCACAAATCAAATGGGTCATCAATGTCAGGCAATTCGGAGAACTTCCAGTGGGACTGGAGAAAATCATATGGAAGGCACTCAAGGACGTTGTTAAAAATTTTCTTGGCAACTACAGAGCACCAAACTACGTGCAGCTGGTTGACAACATGCTTCAAGCATAGAAAACCATGAAGTGCAACATGTCACTAAAGGTTCACCTTCTGCATTTCCATTTAGACATATTCCCTGCAAATCTTGGCGTTGTCAGTGATGAGCATGGTGAAAGATTTCACTAGGACATTGTGGTCATGGAGAAATGGTATCAGGGCAACTGGAATCCATCAATACTGGCTGATTATTGTTAGACACTTAAGTGAAAAGTTCCAGACACTCAGAACAAATGAAAATCATCAACAAAACATTTTTAGCTTCATTAAACTATTGCAAAGCGTCAGCACCATGATGCAATTAAACATATTATATTCGATAAAAGTTAATTTCTTGTTTCTCTAAATTCATACATGTTACAAGTAGTTTGAAGTTATATTTGTATTCAGCTTCACAGAAGCATTACCACAGAAAATTTTTGACGAAGAAATACATTTGACAAAAATTGTTGTCTGGTGTTATTTGATGAACTGAATTGCATTGACAGTATTTGAACTTACTCTCTTAAGCTTTAGGTCAAGCAAGTTTAAACATGGTCCTATCATTTCCATAGTGACATTGAACAACAGAGAGGAACAGATGAGGATGCCAGTACTTTATACTTCATTGTCGCCAAGCAATTGATACTAGAACGTACAATCATCACAGCAATATTTGATTCTGCGCTTCCCGCTCCCTGGATAACAAATCAATAGTAAACATTAAAAATTTAAATTATAAATCATAAATAGAAAATAGAAAAATGGAAAATAAGGTCATGCAAAAAAACTGAGAGGCAGGTCCGGATATTTGGAGGGTACAGCCCAGATCCAGGTATACAGTATACTTCTAAATCACAATGCCAACATCTGGTTTTCACACAAATGTACATGTTGATAAATGAATTAAAGCATACCTCATTGTATCACTCTATCTGTGCCACTCATTCCCACTGCATTCACATCACTTAAAAGGAGAATAAGCTTTTAAAAGGAAAGTTCCTGAATTATTTCTTCTGAATCCTGCTGAATTTGTACATGTTTAAGGAGCGCTCTGAAGTTAGTCCACAGGGAATGGTGCAACTGAAACAGCTGGTTGTTCTTTTAACAGCTTGTGCTACTACAGTCTGCTCCCAGAGGGGTGGTTAGCATTCATGCGGGGGAAGCACAACTTGGGGAATGAAGGGTGGTCAGAGACGACAGGATAAGTATAGCAAAATGAGCTGTTGGAAGAAGCAGGAGGAAGCAAGGACCAGGAGTCTGAGAAGGGGCTTTAGACAGCCACATAGCACAAAAAAAAAATAAACCCTTCAACCACATCCAGGTCAAGTTTTAAGCCTGCCCACACTAATCCCATTTGCCATCATTAGCACTATGCCCTTCCGCAACTTGTCTATTCAAGTGTTTGTCCGAAAGTCTCTTGTCATCATGATTGTACCTGATTCCAGCACCTCTGGAAGCACATTCCAGATACCAATCATTCCCTGTGTTAAAAATAGTTGCCCATCAAATTGCCTTCATAAGCCAAACTTCACACTTTAGATCTCTGCCCTCTTGTTCTTAGTACATCCACCATGGGAAAGAATATTATGTAGCCCAATGATGCTCCTTGGAAGTCCATATGACATTCCACAGCTATCTCTGCTTCATTAAAGAGGTTGCGAACAAGGATGAGGTTTTGGGGTTCTTGGAGGTACACAAAAAAATTGTCAAAGTCAGGATGGCTTTCTTAAGGAGAACTCCTACCTGACAAATATCTTGAAATTCATTGGATGTTGTTTGCTTGGATTTTCAGGTCTTTGACAGGGTGTCGCCAAAGGCTGTGAAACAAGATAAGAGCCCATGGTATTAGAGGAAGGATACTAGCGTGGACAGTGGACAGGGATAAAGGGCCTTTTCTGGTTGGCTAGTGACTAGAGGTATCTCACAAGGTCGGTGTTGGGTCCTTTACTTTTCATGTTTTATGTTCTTGATCTAGATTGATGGCTCTGTGGTTCCAAAGGTAGTCATAGCCGAAGGGTGGTAGTGGGGACGAGCTCCCACTGCTAAACAAATGCCCTTCATGGTGCGCGTTTCAAACAGCATCTGATGATCAAGTCCAACTCCTGGCCTTCACATGTGGCATAGTTCTTATGCCCGGCAGAGCTGCTCTCACTGACAGGAGAAGGGGCAAAGGCGGGCCACTGGCGTCTTAAAACCAGTTGCTCCAGGCAGATGGGACTCGTTAACCATGGGTGGTAGCTCATTGACGAGAGGGAAAACTCTGATTTCAAAACTCCAATGCCTTGCGGCTATGCCCACTCACGGGAAAGACTTTGGGAGTAAACTCCGAGAAAAAATCTGGAGTCGGAGTCCCAAAGGTGGCTGATTGCTGTACCCAGCAGCGGCACAGCAACTCCTGCGATGCTGCTGGCACCAAACTGTACCGATTTTCATCGTTCCTTTGGACCTGTCATCAGCATGGAGAGGGGGGCCCCACTGCATGGGCAACAGACGGATCTGCATATCAACTCTGCCCTGGCTTGCGCCCTGGAGAGACCACTCCAGCTTCGCTTTATAGTGTCGGACTAGACACTAGACACGGGAAGCAGCAGTTACTGGTTATAAGTCATAATGCTTGATTGGCGTAGAGCACGGCGCCAGGGTTTGCTTCTGATGGTGGGAGAGACCGTTGCGTTTCACTGGACAGCTACTGCCTCCCTCAAGATGGGCAGCCCCCAGCCAATAAGGTGCTGTCCCTCCACAGTCAGTCGTCCTCATTGCGTGCATGGGGATAGCGGATTATTCCACGAAGAGCTAACTGTAACTACTGCACCAGATAATACAGAAAAACAATTCAAAGAAGACAACACCCCTCAAGCTGGGATGTTGGAATGTCCGCACAATGATGACTGGACTTGACCAAAATCTCAGGGATATTGAAGATGCAGGAAAAACAGCGATCATTAACAATGAGCTACTAAGGCTCAAGGTAGGTATAGCCACCCTACAAGAAACACGTTTGACAGGTTCAGGTACACTGAAGGAAAGGGACTTAACATTTTTCTGGCAGGGAAAGAACTAAGACGAGCCCTATGAGCACGGAGTGGGTTTTGCCGTTAGGAAATTCTTGCTGCAAATGGTGGATCCACCAGAAAATGGATCAGAAGGACTTATAACTCTCTGCCTACACACCAGTCATGCAGTCATGGCCCAGTATCTCTCGTCAGTGTATATGCCCCTACCTTGAACTCCACCTCTGAGGCAAAAGACATGTTCTACGACAAATTAGAAGCTGTTGTCAGTAATCTTCCCAGTGATGAGTACCTCGTTCTCCTTGGTGACTTCAACGCCAGAGTGGGAGCCGATAACGATTCCTGGCCGTCTTGTCTTGGCCACTTTGGAACTGGCAAAACAAATGACAATGGACAACGTCTCCTGGAGTTCTCCTCCTATCATGGCCTACTTTCAGATGAAATCGCAGTACAAGGTCTCATGGAGACATCAATGGTCTAAACACTGGCACCAACTAGACATGATCATCACCAGGTGCTCTTTCATCAGCTCTGTACTAATCACCCGCTCATACCACAGTGCAGACTGCGATACGGATCATGCTTTAGTATGCTGCAAGATCAAACTATGTCCGAAGAAAATCTACCACTCCAAACAAACTGGAAAACCTCCCATCAACACAACAGAGATGAAACAGTCAGAAAGGTTGACCAGTTTTGCCAAGTCAGTACAGGGTGCTATGACTACCTCCTCACAAGGAGATACTGCAACAGAACAATGGTCATACCTTCATGACACCATCCACGAATCAGCACTCTCTATCTTTGGAAGAAAGACCACAAAGAGCAGTGACTGGTTTGAGGCAAAGTCCAACATCATGACTCCTGTCATCGAAGCCAAGCGTGCAGCTCTCACAGAGTACAGGCGCTCACCATCTGGCCAAACACTCCAGGCACTTCGAGCTGCTAGAAGCAAAGTGCAACAGACTGCAAGGCCGTGCGCAAATGAGTATAGGCTCCAGCTCAGTGAGGACATTCAGACAGCAGCTGTGACAGGCAACATCAGATCAATGTATGATGGTATCAAGAAGGTCCTTGACCCATTGCAGAGCAAGACAGCACCCCTAAAGTCATCCAGTGGGGAAATAATCACTGATAAAAGCAAGCAGATGGAATGGTGGGTAGAACACTACTCTGAGCTCTACTCGAGAGAAAATGTTGTTGTTAGCTCAGCCATTGATGCCATCGATTGTCTTCCGGTCATGGATGAACTTGACTCCGAACCAACCATTGAGGACTTCAGCAAGGCAATTGACAGTCTGGCCCCAGGGAAATCTCCTGGCAATGATGGGATTCCTCCAGGCCTGATCAAACACTGCAAGAGCTCACTCCTCCAACCTTTACACGAGATCCTCCGTCAGTGCTGAGTTGAAAGTGGACCTGGGAGTCCTTGTGCAAAATTCCCTAAAGGTTAACTGCAGGTTGAACCAGTAGTAAGGAATCCAAATGCAATGTTAGCATTCATTTTGAGAGGCCTAGAATATTAAAGTAAGCATGTAATGCTGAGGCTTTATAAATAATTGGTCAGACCACATCTGTGAGTGGTTTGGGCCACTTATCTAAAAAAAAGTGTGTTGCCATTGGAGAGGTCCAGAGGAGGTTTATGAGAATCATCCCAGGAATGAAAGGGTTAATATAGGAGAACATTTGATGGCCTGGGCCTATACTCACTGAAACTTATAAGAACATAGAGGGAGCTCATTGAAACCTATCAATAACAATTCTACATAGAGTAAATTTGGAGACTGAGAGTCTGGGACCAGAGAGCAAATGGTTCAATGTAATATCAGGAAATGTGTACGGTATACGCCCTGAAATTCTTACTCTTCACAGACATCCATGAAATGGAAATAAACCTCAAAGAATGATTGACAGAAACATCAGAACCCCAAACCCTCCCCTCCCCCTCCCTTGCACAAACAGCAGCAGAAGCAACAACCCTTCCCCTCCCCTTCCTCCAACTTGCACCAGGAACAACACTGACCCCCAGGTCCTATAATGCAAGCAAGGCAAAAGCCCCCAAAGAGACCTTGATCTAGAGTCCATTAAAAACTGCAGTCCATCCCATCACAGTGGCACTTTAGACAGGCTCCCTCTCACTAGTGAGGGAGGGAGTTTGCTCCTACAACAACAAGAGCATGAGACCAGCAGCTCACTGTTTCAATGTTACAGTCTTCCACATCGCTTGTTGGAGTCCCCCGACTTGAGGACTGACAGGCTGTCAGTCACCATCAAAAAGAGAGAGAGAGAGAGGATTGCTCGAGTGTGGGGGCCCTCTTCCCACAGCAGTGCACACGCCTGCTGTCTCAATGTTTCAGTCTCCCATGTTGCTGTAGTCAGCGAGGAACTAGGTTCTCCATGGTGCACTCGGAGTTATTGAAATGCCAGGTTGTACAGTGAGTCTAAGAACTCACCACTCGCGGAGAACTGTAGTTTGAGCAGCAGCTGTACATCACCAACCCTGACAGGACCCCAGCCAACTTGAAAAGAAAAGAAAGACATGAGGAAAGAAGAGCAAGCTGTTTCACGGACAATCTCAGAATAGAAGGATGCCTCATTTGAACAGAGATGAGGAGGAATTTCTTTAGATAGACGATGGCAAATCTGTGGAACTCATTGCAACAGACGTCAGTGGAGGCTAAGTCATTGGGTATGTTTAAAGCAGTGTTTGATTGGTTCATTATTAGTAATGGTGTCAAAGGTTACAGGGAGAAAGCAGGAGAATGGACTTGCGAGGGAAAATAAATCAGCCATGATTGAATGGTGGGAATGTGATAGGCCAAATGGCCTAATTCTCTTCTATGTCCAAATTAAATTCCCCAGTAGCTGAAGTCACAACCGCAGCCTCAAAGTCTGTCAAGAAAAATATCGACAATCGTGGCGGTAAAACTTCACTCATCTGTATACCTCCAGGTTGTTGTGATACATCTCGGCTGGACTGCTGGTAGAGAATTTCTTACAGAACTACTGGCTGGATGCAATGATACGACAGCTTCCTCCAGACTTTTTCATCTGCAATCTGTAGCTGAACATACCTCATGTCAGAAGCAAATACATCCAACCTCCGATTTCATCCCTCATCGAGTCCAGACTCATTCCGTAATGGGCCTGAGCGAAGCAAACCCTTAGATTTGCAACAGTGTTATCATTCATTTAAAACATATCAATAAAAAGGTTACAGTTCTTGTTCTGAAACTTTATTTTATCTGTATCGGTTAAAGGCATATGAAGTGAATTAGTTACTTTTCAATTTGTTTTATTAGAAACTTTTCTAAACTAAATGATCAACAAAATACTTAGAAACAGTGAAATATCTATTTAGTGGCATATTGTCCCAGGAGACTTTGGCTGGCGGCCTTGGCTTGTTCGAAGTCTAATCACTGCTCTAATTCATGGCATGGCAGCATCGACTCAACTTCAATGGAAGTGATGAGGGCCAGAAGAAGTTATTGCAACTGCAGGACTAATGTAGGGAATGGCTCTGAATTAAGGGCTGATTCCAATGTGATCTGGACCGTTAGAGATTGGTAGCCGGCTTCTCTGCCGTCTACTGGACACCGACTCAGTCTTTCAATCGAGATCAAGATGAGGGGGAGGGGTGTGGTGGGAATAGTCCTGAGCGTGGGGTGGGAGTGGATCCAATGCTGTATGAGGGCTTGATCTCCAAACGGCACAAATAGAAGAAGTGACTGAAGATGAATAAGGATTCTAAATGTGAGGAGGAAGCTTACAGGATGTTGTTGGGTAAAGGGCTGTGAGCTTACTGTTTTCATTTGTGCTTGCGTCTGCTTCTTTGTCCACAGGCAGTTTCGTAAAACACTTGCTTCATGCATACAACCTTTTTCACTTGCTTTCAGTTGCTAGGTTGCCCAAGGTCTGGGCAGACTCTTTATAATATTTAAATGATTCAATATTAAGCAAATGATTAAATATTTCCTAGCAATGGAGCAAATGATAAAAACATCGGAGAGAGGAACAGAGTTTCTTCAAGAAAGAGAGGTGGCAGTGAACTGAGTCAGAATTGGAGCACAAAGCTGCAGATACTAAAATCTGAAATAAAACCAGATAATCATCTTTAGGTTGGGTGAGACTAAAGCTGAAGGTCATAACATTCGGGGTGAAAGGTGAAATGTTCAAGGGGAGCCTGAGAGGGAACTTCTTCACTCAGAGAGTGGTGTGGGAGTGGGAGGAATTATCAGCACAATAGGTACACACGGGTTCAGTTGTAACATCTAAGAGAAGTTTGGATAGGTACATGGATGAGAGGGGTATAAAGTGATATGATCCAGGTGCAGGTAGATGGGACTAGTCAGAAGACCAGGCCAGCACTGACTTGATGGGCTGAAGGACTTTTTTTCTGTGCTCTAGTGTTCTATAAATTATTGAAAATGTTCCGCAAACCAGGCAGCATCTGTGGAAAGAGAGATGTTTCAGACTGATGATCATTCATCAGAACTGTACAATCAACAGCATTTTGTGTTTTGTTTCAGGCTTTCATCAGCTGCAGTATATTATCTTTCAATTTCTTAAATCGCTTCTCTTCTGGGAGTGTCCATCTCAAAAAAAAACCTCTGCTAATTTATAAATTGCAATTTCCATCTGTGTTTTAAATCTTGCACATCCTTGGTTCCCATTTTTACTTACTTACTGCCTGTCATGCCACTGGCATTTAGGGCAGCAATGAAGGTCCTCCATCTCTGTATGTCCTTGGCCATCTTCCCTGGTGTGCCCCAGGGTCCTTATTTCTGCCTCTGCCATATTGTGCCATGTTGTCTTTAGTTTCCCATGTTTCCTCATCCCTTCAGGGGTCCAAAGAAGAACCGTCTTGACAATGGATTTCTCATCATGTGCCCAATCTATCTCCAACGTTTCCTCACGATGATGGTGGCCATATCCTTCTGATGACACTGAAGGAATAGGGCGTGGTTGGAGATCTTTCTTGATCGGAGGATCTTCTGGAGGCTGGTGTTGTGGAATGACGACAGCTTGGCAAGATGAATTGTCCTTGCTCTTGGATGTCGGTTCTGTTCTCAGTTCCATGGATGCAGCCTGTCACACTGGGGATACGGCCCTTTAGGTCCAACACTGGTGACAAGCAGAAGTGGACAAATTTGAGACAGGTTTGTTTCCCTTGATGTGATCACCAACCTTTTTTTTAAGTTAGATTTATTTTGTTCTATTCGCTTCATCGATTGGAAATCAAAACTGTAAACAAAACTGTCAGGAATGACAAAAAAAATGAGTAATGTCTGACACTTTGTCTTTCACAGTTAAAAGTAATTAAGGTCTCTGCTGTAAAGTGCAATGATACATTAGTTGTACGAACGAAATCTCAATAAATTTGACAAATACAAAGTAACAGTGAGCATCTGCTGACATTGATCAGCTACTGTACTCTTGCTGAAAATGCCACTGTTTAAACAAAGGGCTATGTTTGCCTTTTGGGAGGATAACGCTTTACTAGGAAAATATTTACCTCATATGAAATCACAGAAATGTGACAATATGACTGCAGTAATAACCAATTCTAATGGATCCTTTAATAAACCTCAAATGCAATGTAAACATTAAGACCATAAGATGGTAAGATATAGGAGCAGAATTAGGCCATTTGGCCCATCGAGTCTGCTCTGACGTTTCATTGTGGCTGATCCATTTCCCTCTCAGCCCCAATCTCCTGCCTTCTCCCTGTAATCCTTCATGCCCTGAAGAATCAAGAATCGGTCAACCTCTGATTTAAATATATCCAATAACTTGGCCTCCACTGGCACATGTGGCAACGAATTTCACAGATCCACTACACTCTGGCTAAAGAAATCCATCCTCAGCTCAATTCTAAATTGACTTCACTCTATTCTGAGGCTGTGTCCTCTCGTCATAGACTCCCCTACCATTGGAGACATCCTCTGCACATTCTCTGTATTGAGGCCTTTCAACATTTGACAGGTTTCAATGAAATACTCCCTCATTGTTTTGTATGCCAGTGAGTAGAGGCCCAGAACCATCAAACGCTCCTCATACGATACTCTTTCAATCTTGGAGTCATTTTTTGAACCCTCTATGAATGCTCTAAAATGTCAGCAGATCCTTTCTAAGATGAGGAGCCCAAAACTGCTCATAATACTCCAAGTGAGACCACACCACTGCCTTATAAAACCTCAACACTTCATCCTTGCTTATATAATCTAGTGCTGTCAAAATGAGAGCTACCATTGTATTTGCCTTTCTCATCACTGACTTAACCTGCAAATTAACCGTTAAAGTATCCTGCATGAGGACTCCCAAGTCCCCTTGCACCTGAGATTTTTGAATTTTCTCATCATTTAGAAAATCAACTTCCCTTTTATTTCTTCTACCAAAGTGCATGACCATATATTTCCCAACTGCCACTTCTTTGCCAATTCTCCTGATATGACTATGACTTTCTGCAGCCTCTCTTCTTCTTCAATACTACCTTTCACTCCACCTATCTTTGTATCGTCCACAAACCTGGCCACAAAACCATCAATTCTGTCATCAAAATGATTGACATTTATCGTAAAAAGAAGTGGTCTCAGCACAGATTCCTGTGGAACGCTACTCTAGTCACTGACAGCCAAGCAGATACAGCTTCCTTTATCCCCACTCTTTGGCTCATGCCACCTAGGCCAATGCTCTATTCATGTAGTAACTTTCCTGTAATATCATGGGATCTTAGTTTGTTAAGCTACCTCATGCTTGATACCTTGTCAAAGGCCTTCTGAAAATCCAAGTACAGAATACCCATCAATTCTTCTTTTCCTATCTTGCTTGTTATTTCTTCAAACATTTACAACAGATTTGTCAGGTAGAATTCTCTCTGAAGGAAACCATGTTGACTTCAGTCTATTTTACATGTGACTTCAAATACCCTGAACCATATCTTTAACAAACAACTCCAACATCTTCCCAATCACTGAAATCAGAATAATTGGCATATAATTTCCTTTCTTCTGCCTCTTTCCTTTCTTGAAGAGTTGAGTGACATGTGCAATTTTCCAGTCCTCCGGAATCATTCCAGAATCTAGTAATCCTTGAAAGATGATTACTAATGTCTCCACAGTCTCTTCAGGTACCTCTTTCAGAACGCTGGTGTGAAAACCGTCTGGTCCAGGTGACTTATCTATCTTCAGACCTTTGAGCTTTCCAACACCTTCTTCCTACTAATGGCAACTTTACTCACTTCTGTCCTCTGACACTCTATAACCTCCAAATACTGCTAGTGTCTTCCACGGTGAAGACCGATGCAAAACGCTTATTCAGTTCATCTGCAAGATCCTTGTTTCCCATTCCTACCTCTCCTGCATAATTTTCCAATGGTTCAATATCTACTTTTGCTTCTCTTTTACACTTTATATATCTGAAGAAACTTTTGATATCCTCTTCAATATCATTGGCTAGCTTAACTTTGTGTTCCATCTTTTCCTTCTTTATGATTTTTTTTAGCTGCCTCCTGTTGTTTTTTAACAGCTTTCCAATCCTCTAACTTCCCACTAATTTTTGGTCTATTATATGCCGCCTCTTTGGTTTTTATTTTGGCTTTGACTTCCATTGTCAGCCATTCCTTTAGAATATTTCTTTTTCATTGGGATGTATCTGTCCTGAGCTTTCTGAATTGCTCACAGAGACTCCAGCCATTGGTTCTCTGCCGTTATCCCTGCTAGTGTTTCTTTCCAATCAATTTTGGCCAACTCCTCTCTCATGCCTCTGTAATTCCCTTTATTCCATTGTAATACTGATAAATCTGACTTTAGAATTTCCTACTCAAATTGCAGGGACCATAAGGGTTCATTTACCTTAAGCTCTCTAATTAATTCTGGTTCATTGCATAAAACCCAATCCAAACTATCTGATCCTCTAGTGTGGTCTACCATGAGCTGCACTAAAAGGCCATCTTGTAGGTATTCTACAAATTCTCTCTATTGAGATCCAAAATCAGCACCAACCTGATTTTCCCAATCTACCTGCATATTGAAATCCCCTATGACTTCCGTAAAATTGCCCTTTTGACACACATTTTCTTTATCCCATTGTAATTTGTAAGCTATATCTTCACTATTGTTTGGATGTCTATATATAACTCCCATCAGGGTCTTTTTACCCTTGTAATTTCTTAGCTTTACCCACAATGATTCTATATCTTCCAATCCAATGTCACCTCTTTCTAATGATTTGATTTCATTTTTTAACAACAGAGCCATTCCAACCCCTCTGCCTACCTGCCTGTCCTTTCACTACAACGTGTATCCTTGGACATTAAGCTCCCAGCTGTACTCATTTTTCAGCCACGATTCAGTGATGCCCACAATGTCATACATGCCAATCTGAATCTGTGCTACAGGTTTACCTACCTTATTTCGTATACTGTGCATTCAACTATAACACCTTCAGTCCTGTATTCATCACCCTTTTTGATTTACATTCTATCTCATCCCGTTAGCTGCAATTTTGCCTTTCCTTGCTAGCAGTCTCACTACACGCTGCTTCTGTTTGTAAACCAATTACTCCATTCTCAGCTCTATCACTCCAGTTCCCATCCCCCTCCCAATTTAGTTTAATCCCTCCCGAACAGCCCTAGCAATCCTGTCCACAAGGATATTGGTCCCCTCAGATTCAGGTGTAACCCATCCCTTTCGTATAGGATTTACCTTCCCCAGAAGAGATCCCAATGATCCTGAAAAATCTCAACTACTGAACCCTGCACTGATTCTTCAGCCACGTATTCATCTACCAAATTATCCTGTTTTAACCCTCACTAGCATGTGGAAAAGGCAGTGATCTGGAGATTACTACCCCGGAGGTTCTGTTATACAGCTTTCTACCTAGCTCCTAAGAATATTTCTTCAGGACCTCATCACTTTCTTACCTGTGTCATTGGTGCCAAAATGTACGAGGATTTCTGGCTGCTCACCTTCCCTCTTTAAAGTGCCTTGGACCCGATCTGACACATCCCTGACTTTGCCACCTGGGAGGCAATATATCATCTGGGTGTCTCTATTGTGCCCATAGAATCTCATTTCTGTTCCTCTAACTATGGAATAACCTATCGCTACTGCAGTCTTCTTCACTTCTCTTCTCTTCTGAGCCACAGCACCAGATTGGTAGGCCATTCCCCCTCAACAGTATCTAAAGTGGTATACTTATTATCGAGGCAAACCCAGACCTGGCTGCTCATTTCCATTCCTTCCCCTGACAGTCACCTGGTTATCTGCCTTCTGCCAAGTATGGATAACCGCCTCCCTGTAGCTCCTATCTATCACTTCCTCAGTCTCCCATATAAGCCAAGCTTCCTCGAGCTGCTGCTCCAGTTCCTTAACATGTTCTCTGACAAGCCACAGCTCAGTGCACCTGGTGCAGATGTAGTTACCCGGGATGCTGTAGATCCCCCAGAACTCCCACATGTCCCACACAGACCAAAACACTGCCCCTGCAGCCATTCTCACTGCACTAAGTATAACCTAATAAACGAGGAATGAAGGATAAAGAGAAAGAAGAAACTTGCCAAATACTTACCTGGCCAGGCTTGATGAGCCAAAGCCACCCAGACACTGGCCCATTCACACAATGGCCACTCAGCTTGCCCCTGCCTTTTTTATTTACCCTTACTAATGAATCCCACTCACTGATTGGATTGATTGGAGTTTGGAGTCCAACTCTAAAAACTGTCACGAAGCACTGCTTTTTTCAATCTTCAGCCATGCATCTAAGTGAAATCTCACCTTCTTCTTGTGCCCCTGCTCGCTGACTGGGTTCAGTCCAACTCCAATTCCAATTCCAAACTGCAAAATGTATCTTTGATCAAATCTTTGAATACCAAACAGCACAGCAACAGTTTGAGCAGGAATGCAGATTTTGGCCATTGATGAATAAACATGATGCAGGAGATTTTCGAAGGCAATAGCAAGCTCCAAAAACAGACATTTTCTAAATGCTGTTCTGGTGTCTAGACTGGGAATTTGGTTGAAGGTGTGTAAAACAAAAAATGAAAACAAACATAAATATTATAAACAAAACAGTAGGAAACAAGTTACATTGCTGGTAATAACGTTAAATAAAAACATAGTGCTTGGTGAAATATTTGTAATATCACCATACCAACACAAAGGCACAGTGGCAATAGTTCACTGGGTTGGATAAGAGGATTGGAGGGAGGCGAATGTTGTTCCCCTGTTCAAAAAAGGTAGTAGGGATAGTCCGGGTAATTATCGACCAGTGAGCCTTATGTCTGTGGTGGGAAAGCTGTTGGAAAAGATCCTTAGAGATAGGATCTATAGTCATTTAGAGAATCATAATCTGATCAGGGACAGTCAGCATGGCTTTGTGAAGGGCAGATCGTGTCTAACAAGCCTGATAGAGTTCTTTGAGGAGGTGACCAGGCAAATAGATGAGGGTAGTGCAGTGGATGTGATATATATGGATTTTAGTAAGGCATTTGACAAGGTTCCACATGGTAGGCTTATTCAGAAAGTTAGAAGGCATGGGATCCAAGGAAGTTTGGCCAGGTGGATTCAGAATTGGCTTGCCTGCAGAAGGCAGAGGGTGGTGGTGGAGGGAGTACATTCAGATTGGAGGATTGTGACTAGTGGTGTCCCACAAAGATCTGTTCTGGGACCTCTACTTTTTGTGATTTTTATTAACGACCTGGATGTGGGGGTAGAAGGGTGGGTTGGCAAGTTTGCAGATGACACAAAGGTTGGTGGTGTTGTAGATAGTGCAGAGGATTGTCAAAGATTGCAGAGAGACATTGATAGGATGCAGAAGTGGGCTGAGAAGTGGCAGATGGAGTTCAACCCGGAGAAGTGTGAGGTGGTACACCTTGGAAGGACAAACTCCAAGGCAGAGTACAAAGTAAATGGCAGGATACTTGGTAGTGTGGAGGAGCAGAGGGATCTCGGGGTACATGTCCACAGATCCCTGAAAGTTGCCTCACAGGTGGATAGGGTAGTTAAGAAAGCTTATGGGGTGTTAGCTTTCATAAGTCGAGGGATAGAGCTTAAGAGTCGCGATGTAATGATGCAGCTCTATAAAACTCTGGTTAGGCCACGCTTGGAGTATTGTGTCCAGTTCTGGTCACCTCACTATAGGAAGGATGTGGAAGCATTGGAAAGGGTACAGAGGAGATTTACCAGGATGCTGCCTGGTTTAGAAAGTATGCATTATGATCAGAGATTAAGGGAGCTAGGGCTTTACTCTTCGGAGAGAAGGAGGATGAGAGGAGACATGATAGAGGTGTACAAGATAATAAGAGGAATAGATAGAGTGGATAGCCAGCGCTTCTTCCCCAGGGCACCACTGCTCAATACAAGAGGACATGGCTTTAAGGTAAGGGGTGGGAAGTTCAAGGGGGATATTAGAGGAAGGTTTTTTACTCAGAGAGTGGTTGGTGCGTGGAATGCACTGCCTGAGTCACTGGTGGAGGCAGATACACTAGTGAAGTTTAAGAGACTACTAGACAGGTATATGGAGGAATCTAACGTGGGGGCTTATATGGGAGGCAGGGTTTGAGCGTCGGCACAACATTGTGGGCAGAAGGGCCTGTACTGTGCTGTACTATTCTATGTTCTATGTTCTATGTTCTAACTATTTCAGATCACAGGCATAAGTCATGAAATTTGTTGTCTTTGCATTAGCAATACAATGCAAAACACAATAATAGAAAAAACTGTGAATTACAGTAGATATATATATATAATAGTTAAATTAAATAAGTAGTGCAAAAATAGAAACAAAAAAGTTGTGAAGTAGTGTTCATGAGTTCAATGTCCATTCAGAAATCGGATGGCAGAGGGGAAGAAGCAGTTCCTGAATTACTGAGTGTGTGCCTTCAGGCTTCTGTACCTCCTCCCTGATGGTAACAATGAGAACAAGGCATGACCTGGGTGATGGGGGTCCGCAGTGAATGGAAGCCCCCTTTGCGAGGCATCGCTCCTCGACAATATCCTGGATACTATGGCGGCTAATGACCATGATGGAGCAGATTATGCAGACTGCATAGTCACCATAATGGGCCTGCAATTACAGTACTGTGCAAATGTCTTCGACACCCTAGATATTTTATATAAATTTAGTTTTAGATGCTTATTTTTGTCTTCTGCATCAGTGAATCAGTAGAAAAGCACAAATTTTCTATTCCAAACATTCATTTTCCAAAAATTACATGTTGTAGAGAAATTATTGTATATCATTAAAGAAAATAACATATTAAGTAATAGACCACTGTTTTACTTTGTAGGTATATAGCCCAGTGCATGACTAAATAAAGTTAACAAATAGGTGCTGATGATCAATGACATAATGAGTTGAATGAACTGAACTGATTAACTGAAACAGAAACGGGTGTAGAAGAAATCAAACTGGGCAAAGGATAACAAAACTAAAAGATCAGAGTGTAGCAGGTATGACAGTTTAACCTTCAAATGATCAACTCTTACACCATGAGAAGAGTGAGCATTGCAACAAGGCACAAAGTGGTTATCCTGCATCAGCAAGGTCTCTCCCAAGCAGAAATTTTGCGGTAGGCAGGTGTTTCAAGATGTGCTGTCCAAGCTCTTCTGAAGAAGCACAAAAAAATGGGCAAGATTGAAGTCCAGAAACACAGAGGTCAACTACAGAAACTGAGTGCAACAGATGAGAAATACATGAAATTGACCTCCCTTCTAAGTCGGAAGTAGTCCAGCACTGCTATCAGATCTCAACGGACAGAAACTACCGGAACCCAGGTGCAGCCCTCTGAAGTCCAGAGACGTTTTGTCAGAAGTGGCCTTCATGGAAGTGTTGCTGCTGAAAACCGCTCCTCTGAAGTGGAAACAAAGCCAAGAGACTCACCAACACACAAAAACACAAGGACTGGGGTGCAGAACAATTTTAACAAGGGATCTGGACTGACAAGTCAAAATTTGTCTCAAATAGGATGCAGTTTGTCCATAGAAAAACTGAAAAGCACTACATGGATATGTGTCTGCAACCAACAGTGAAGCACACCGGAGGTTCTCTGCGGTTTTGGTGTTGCATTTCTGCGAATGGAGTTGGCAATTTTGTCAGAATTAATGGAATCCTCACTGCTGAGAAACACAAGCAGATTCTTATCCATCACAGAATACTAACAGAGAGGCATCTGATAGGTCCTAACTTCATTCTCCAGCAGAACAATAACTGCAAACGTAAGACCAAGGCCATAAAGAACTATCTTCATCAAAAATGAAGAACAAGAAGTTGTGCAACAGATTGTATGACCTCCACAGAGCCCTGATCTCAACATCATAAAGGCTGTCTTGGGTTACCTGTGCAGACAGAAGCCAATGAGACAAAGTCTGCAGAAGAACCGTGGCCTGTTCTCCAAGATGCTTGGAATAGCGTACTGGCCAACTTTCTTATAAAATTGCTTAAACAATACTATTGTACTTGCTTCCAATAGCATATTCTGGCAGCTCGTTCTATAGACTCACTACCCTCTGTCTGACAAAGTTGCCTATGATTCTAGGTCTTTCTCCTCACACCCTAAATCTATGCCTCCATGCTTTTGACTCCCCTATCCTCAGAAAAGACTGCTTGTCTCTTCTTCATTTATGCTCTATAAGATCACCCCTCATTCTCCGGAGTTCTAAGGAATAAAGACCCATCTTGATGAACCTCTGCCTATAACTCAGGCCCTCTAGACTTGGCAATGTACTCCCAAATCTTTTCTGCACTCTTTCCAGTATAACCATGTCTTTCCAATAATATGGTGACCTGAACTGTCTACAGTACCACAAGTGTGGTCTCACCATAACTTATACAACTACAATATAATGTCCCAAATCCTATACTCAGTGCCCTAGATGAAGATTACCATGCTAAGCACCTGTTCCACCACCCTGTTGATCTGTGATGCCACTTTCAATGAGCTATCTCCTTGTACCCCTTGGTCCCTCTGCTTCACTTCTCTGCCACTCATTTATGGGGAGAAATTACTTTAGTCAGAAGGTGGTAAATCTGCGGAATTTGTTGCCACGAGCGGCTGTAGAGGCCAAGTCATTGGGTGCATTTAAAGCAGAGATAGATAGGTTCTTGAATAGTCAGGGTTTCAAAGGGTATGGGGAGAAGGCAGGGGAGATGGGATGACTGGAAGAATTGGATCAGCCATGATTGAATGGCCTACTTCTGCTCCTATATCTTATGGTCTTGTGGTCTTATAATATACACCCAGTGGCCACATTATTAGGTACACCTGCCTGTTAATGTAAATATCTATGTGGCAGAAACTCAATGCATAGAAGTATGCAGACTTGGTCAGGAGGTTCATTTGTTATTCAGGGCAAGTATCTAAATGGGGAAGAAATGTGATCTAAGTGGCTATGATCATGGAACACACACGTGGTATTGGAGGAACTCAGCACGCCTTTTGTGCTTCGGATTTCCAGCATCTGCAGATTTTTTTTCATGTTTATGACCATGAAATGTTTGTTGATGCCAGATAGGGTAGGTAATGAGAGAGGTCAGAGGAGAATGGCCAGATGGGTCCAAGCTGACAGGTAAGAGAGAGAAACTCAATTAACCACGGTTACAATAGTGGTGTGCAGAAGAACATCCCTGAATGCACAAAATGTGAAATCTTGAAGTGGGTGGCTCCAGCAGCACATGACCAGGAACATACAGAAATACAGTCAGTGGCCACTTTATTAGTTACACCCGGTATCTAATAAAGTGCCACTGAGCACTGAGTGTAAGAACTATGCTGGTTTGACTTTCCAAAATGCATCACCTGTATTGAAATCCATTTGCCACTACTTGGCCCACTTCCCTACGTGATCAAGATGGTCCTAGTCTATGGCAACCTTTTCCTTTATCGACCACATCTCTGAATTTCTTGTCACCAGCAAACTTACTGGCCAAACTTTGTGCATTCTCATCCAAATAAATTACATAAATAACAGATAGCAAGGGTCCACTTTCAAGGAACTTCATTTATGGTTTCTGTTTCCTTTATTCTTGAATAATACTGATCCCTGTGGCACACCACTAGTCACCGGTCTCTGCTCTGAGGAACGACCTTCAAGCACCACCCTCTGCTTCCAATTTCTGAGCCAATTTTGAATCCATTTAACTAGCTCTCCCTGGATTTCATGATATCTAACCTTTCAGACCAGCTGAATGGCTCAAATAACCCAAAATGCCTGACTTTCATTTACGTTTCAGGTTACTTCTTCAAAAGTTTGTAAAATATTTATCAAGCATGATTTCCCATGCACAAAACAATTCTGACTCCTCCTAATCAGACTCTGCTTATCCAAATGTTGGTAGATCCTGATCATCAGAATTTCCTCCCGTCACTTCCCCTCTGTTGATATCAGGTTGACTGAACTTTAATTCTATGGCTTGTCCTCGCTTCTTAAACAACGGAACAGCATTAGCCTCCATCCAGTCTTTGGGAATTTTTGCAGTGGCTAATGATGAACAAATATCTTTGCAAGGGCCCCTGCAATTCCCTCTCTAGCCTCCTACAAATGGTCATATCCTGGGGATTTATTCACCTTAATGCACTGTAAGGTTGTAAATACCTCCTCTCTGATAAAATGAATGTCCTTCAGAACATATCTGTTTGTTTCCTTTATCCTTGAACAAACATAATCTTTTTCTTCAGTGAAATCCGATGAGAAATATTTGTTAAAATCCCACCCATCTCCTGCGGCTCAACACTTAGGCAAACCTGCTGATCTCCTAGTGGATCTACTCTCTCTCAAGCCACTCTTTTATTTTTAACCCTTACATACTGCTCGGGTCAAATTTGACCCGTTTTGACACTTGACAGCAGTAAAAACACCCTAAATGCCATTTTTAAAGCTGAAATTTGATGACTTTTCCTTAAGTGACCCAGAATGCACAAAAATGAAAATATTTAAAAATTTTATGCTTTTGTATAGGTGCTACAAATTTTTACATTCAGGCTGTTTGGGGTCAAATTTGACCTGTATCTATTGAAATGGATTTTAGATCTCTGAAACATTAATTAAGGATTAATCACCCATTTATTAATGTCAGATAGGCTATTTATGCATTCTAAATAGATCTGTAGTTCAAAATTTGGTATAGACACTTGTTATGAGGGGATTCTTGACCCAGACCATACTGTGAAGGTATAGAATATGAATAGGTTGCCTGGGTTAATGTACTGCAGCTGTAGAACCTCCTTGGATTTTCCTTAACCTTATCTGCCAGAATCTCCTCATACCCTACCTTGCCCTCCTGATTTTCCTCTTAAGGTTATTATCAATCTATTTATAATCATTAAGGAATTCATTCTATCCCGACATCCTAAACCCAATGTATACTTTATTCTTTTTCTTGACCAGAACCTCAATATCTCTCGCCAACCAAGGTTCACTAAACTTTCCAGATTTACCTCTCATTCTAACAACAACATACTGCCCCTGGACACTTGCTATCACTCTCTTAAAAAGCTCCCACTTGGCATTCATTCCTTTCCTTTTAATTGGGTTCACCCAATTGACTTCTGCTAGGTCCTGTTTATGTCCCCCCAAATTAGACCTGCTCCAGTTTAGGACCCTAACCTGTCTATCTGTCCTATCCTTTTCCACCACCATCTTAAAATTAATAGAATAATGGTCACCAGAAGCAAAGTTCTCCCTGACTGCCACTTCAGTTACTTGCCCTAACTCATTCCCAAAGAGGAGAACAGGTATACACCCTCCCAAGTAGGACCTCCTATATATTGACTCTGGAAACGTTCCTGGACATATTTCACAAATTACGCTCCATCTAACCTCTTAACATTCTGGATGGCCCAGTTACTTCTGGGGAAATTAATATCTCTCTTTAATGCAACCTTGTTATTGTTACTACTGTCAGCAATTTTACACCTGCTCCTCAAGTTCCCACTGTCAATTTGCAGGATCTCATCCTTTGTCCTAACTATATCAGCATGTACTGTGACCTCTGGTTGCTCATCCTCCTCCTCAAATATCTTCTGCCGGCATTCAGAGACATCCTTGATATTGTACCAAGAGGCAACACACAACTCTGATGTGTCTTCTGTGACAAAAGAATCTTCCGTCTATCCTCATCACTACTGAATCTCGTTTTACTCTCTGTCATTTGACTGCACCTTTCTCCTTTGAACCTCACAGCCAGTCACTGCGTCAGAGACCTGCATTTTTGCAGAAGAGGAGGTTGTGAAAATTAATCCATGACCTCTGGGCAAAGTGTTAAATGTTACAATATTTGTTATTACCTGTAATTTTGAACAACCCTACTGGTGGATTAACACACAAAATGCTGAAGGGACACAGCAGGTCATCCAACAATTTGAGTATTGCTCCAGATTTCCAGCCTCTGCAGTCTCTCTTATATCTGACTCAAAGGTTTACAGAATTACATCACCAAATTAAAGTAGTTTATGAGAGAAGAAGCAAGTACAGTAGATTCCATTTAATTGGGATATTAGTTAAGAGGGACAGTCACTTACATGGGACAACTCTAAAGAACAAAAACAAAAACAAATTGAGAAAATTGCCGAGATTTCCTTCATTTATTTGGGATACTATATTGTTTAGTGGAGGCAGGAGATTTGATGGACTAGCACCTAACTAGCAACAGTTGCGCACACTTGTGTGGGCATTTTTTGCTACACCGTGCTTAGAATGAAGAGCATTTAAACAGTGTCAGTTGTGTGTTTGTGAACAAAAAGCAATAACCTCCCCCTCGTACCTCATCCGTTATTTATTATATATATATGTGCATTCTTTTTCTCCCTCTGTCCCTCTCACTATACTTCTTGCCCATCCTCTGGGCTTCCCCCTCCCCCTTTCTTTCTCCCTAGGCCTCCTGTCCCATGATCCACTCATATCCCTTTTGCCAATCAAATGTCCAGCTCTTGGCTCCATCCCTCCCCCTCCTGTCTTCTCCTATCATTTTGGCTCTCCCCTCCCCCTCCCACTTACAAATCTCTTACTAGCTCTTCTTTCAGTTAGTCCTGACGAAGGGTGTCGGCCCGAAACGTCGACTGTGCCTCTTCCTAGAGATGCTGCCTGGCCTGCTGTGTTCACCAGCAACATTTATGTGTGTTGCTTGAATTTCCAGCATCTGCAGATTTCCTCGTGTTTGAATTTTTTCATTGATAGTTGGTGAGAAGTAAGCAGTAAGACAATTCAGAACTGTTTTTTCTTACTGTGGTTTCAAGCATTGAGGCTTGGGGATGCCGGAAATGGCCAGGAGTGAAAATTAAACAATTTCACCACTTCAACAAGTTAGAAACTATAACGATATTAACTTTGGACCCCACTGGACCACTCAAATCTTACCTGCAGCTCCAAGTAGCTTTTTGTGTGTGACAAGCATGCCTAACCAGGTGAGGGTAGCTGGTGAGATAGGGACATGCCTGTCCTAGCATGCAAAGTCAGCTCTGGCAAACTGAGCAGACGAGATTTATTGTAAGATTCAATGGCCAGGAAGGCAGTTCTGCAATGCTCTCTGGAGACCGAAGGGCATGAAGATGTATAGAAGAAGTCATAGTCATCCACTGTAACCAAGGAAGACCCCAGTTGTACTGACTACTCATTCCATTGGACCCTGACTTCTGAGGTTGAGAGAGTGCAACTGCTCCAGTGCAACAGCTTTTTCACTTTAAAAACTTCCCTGCACGGGTTTCCTGTCATCGTCATACAATAGATAATCATCAATACTATTGGTAGTGTTCTAGTCTGATCTGTATTTCATTTACATGTTTAATTTATTACCCAATTATATGATTGTTTGCCTTTTTTACATCTTTTAACTATTTCCATGAAACCTTGGCTAATTGGAGCAGCTGCTTAACTGGACCAAAACGTGCTGGTCCCGAAGTGTCCCCATTCACTGTACATCAAAATGGGTGTACAAATGGCAGATGGAGTTGAATCTGACCAAGTATGAGGAGTTGCACTTTGGGACATCAAATGTGGAGGGATAATACACAGTTTGTGGCAGAACTCATAAATAGTATTGATGTAGAGAGGGATCTTGGCGTCTAAGTCCATCATTCAATGCAACTGGCTGCACAAGTATATAGTGTGGCAAAGAAAACATGTGGAAAGCTTACCTTTATCAGTTGAGGGCATTGTGTTTAAGAGTCAGGGAGTTATACTACAGCTGTAGAAAGCTCTGGTTAGACCGTATCTGGAGTACTTTTCATCTCCTTATAGGAAGGATGTCAAGGCTTTAAAGAGGTTGCGGAAGAGGTCTACTAGGATGTTCCCACAACTAGAGGGCAAGTGCCTTCTGTGCCTATAACTTGTTTTTTCTCCCTTTTGGAGTGCCTGAAGCTGAGGGACAAATTAGTAGGTTTAAGATTATGAATGGCATATAACAGGCAGCCAGTATCTTTTTCCTGGGGCCAAAATGGCTAATACCAGAGGGCATGCATTTAAGGTGGGAGGAAGTAAGTTCAAACAGGATGTGCAGGGCAAGATTTTTTTTTTACATAGAGTAGTGGGTATAACTGAGGCACTTAAAAAGCTCTCAGGTAGGCATACGACTATGGAGAGAATTGAGGGATATGGACGTTGTGCAGGCTGAAGGAATTAGTTTAGTTATGCTTTCAATTTGACTTTGGACATTGAATATGGGACATTGAACCTATGAATACAATCTAACTTAAAAAAATTATTTCAGTTTTTGCACCATTTTTAATTTAACTATTTAATATACAGTACATATATATACTTACTGTAATTGATTTACTCATTTAATTTTTTCTATACCATAACCATATGACCACATAACAATTACAGCACGGAAACAAACCTTCTCGGTCCTTCTAGTCCTTGCCAAACTCTTACTCTGATCTAGTCCCACTGACCTGCACTCAGCCCATAACCCTCCATTCCTTTCCTGTCCATGTATTATCATGTATTGCTTGCTGCTAAGTTAACAAATTTCATGACATATGCCACTGATATTAAACCTGATTCTGATTCTGATTCTGATTCTGAATTACTAGTTGAATTAGTTTGGCACAACATCATGGGATGAATGGCCTATTTCTGTGTTGTACTATTCTGTGTTCAGTGTTCCAAAATGGTGCTTCAGGCACCAGGATGAATGAAACTTGTTTTTTGCTTTTTTCCTCTTTATCCATCTTGTGTGCAGTTCACACAATGCTCCCAGATTCTGCACCTCTATCTTCTTGGACTTCTCTCTCTTCGGTTGTCCATTGAAATCTGGTGACGGTGTCCACTCCTTTAACGGTGAGATCTTTGATGACTATACAGTCCTATCCTGGACCCACAAGCTCTGTTGCAGGTGGGACATGTATATGTGGTAGTGGTGGCAACCATGGCTGCATTTCTCCCGGCTCTCTTCTGCTGTCTTCTGGTTGTTCTTTCCATCTCCAGAATACGAACCCCATTCCTACACAGATGTCGCCAAGTGGTATGGTCAGCAGCAACCTCCTTCAGGTCCTCGGGTCTGATCTTGCACTTCCTTAAAGCATTCTTCATCCGATCCTTATAGCGCTTCTTCGGCCTTCCAGCTGAGCGTCGACCATGATGTAGCTGGCCGTATAACACTCTGCGGGGTAGGGTAGCTGACATGGGGGCACCTGGGCCATACCCTCCAAATATCCAGACCTGCCTCTCGGTTTTTTTGCACTACCTTACTTTCCATTTTTCTATTTACTACTTATGATTTATAATTTACATTTCTAATATTTACTAATTTTAACTATTTTTAATATTTATTATTTGTAATCCAGGGAGTGTGAAGCGCAGAATCAAATATCGCTGTGATGATTGTATGTTCTAGTACCAATTGTTTGGCGACAATAAAGTATAAAGTATCTTTGTCACATGCCCCAGTCACTGCAGCTGGTGCTGGGTGATCATGGCCTCAATACTCCTGCAGTTGGTCTTTACAAGTATTTCAGTGTGAGGCACCCGCTCACGGCAGGTAATTCCCAGGATGCGCTGGAGGCAGCTAACGTGGAAGCGCTCCAAGGACTTGATGTGACGGCTATAGGTTACCCAAGCTTCACAGCTATAAAGGAGGGTGGTGACACAGACTGCTTGGTATACGGCGACCTTTATGGAGGAACAAAGGCTCCTGTTCTGAAAGACTGTTATGCCAAAATCTCCCAAAGGCAGCTGATGCCTGTTTAATGCGGCTCTGGATGCTGTTGTCAATGCCACTATCCTCAGAGAGAATGCTCTCCAAATATTTGAAAGATGGCACTACTGACAGATTTTCATCTCCAACAGTGAAGGCAGGTAGAGTGGGTGGGACACTGGTACTCCAATGGCAAACCACTTCTGTCTTGGTGGTATAGACAGTCAGCCCCATCCTGCTGTACGCTCTCACCGCCACAGCAGGGACAGTCTGAAGATCGTCCGGAGCATGGGCCACAAGAGCACAGTTGTCTGCATTCTGCAGCTCTGCTCTCTACGGAGTTTGGTGGTTGCGTGGAGCCTCCTGATGTCAAAGAGGTTGCCATCTAATCTGACGTCCACTGCCACACCGCTGCTGTCTTCAAAGAGAGCTCTTATGGGATGTCCTCCGTAGGTTTGGCTGTCCCAATAAATTTGTTAACATCCTCCGCCAGTTCCACGGATGGGATGACTGCTCTTGGACTTCTAGTCATTGTTAAACTTGGTTTTCAAAGCTACGTGCATCTGCCCCTTTCCAAGTCACAGTGACAGCCATTGTTCATGTCTTTATCTGTAGGCAAACTGTTTCACCATGGCTGCCCTGTTCCAATGGAAACCATAATACGTCAGTTTGAGTAAAGACTGGGAAAAGTTTAACAACAGATTAACAAACATATGTTATTATTTCTGGCACTTTGAAGCTGAGAGTGCTCTTAGCAATAAAGCATTTAAAACGGTTACACTAAGCTTGCAGATGTTACAATGGGAGCGAGAATCTGAAATGCATCTGTCAAGGTTCAAGATGCCACTCAGTTTCTGCTACATTCAAAGTTAATCATTTGGCCTGTGATCTGTATCAATTATATACATGTCAAAATGCAATAATTTCCCTCACAATCTATCATGGTGTAAAGATTGTAGAGAATTCAGATAGAAAGGTTTACGTACATGCTTTATTTTCCTCAGTTAAAGGAGACAATCGGGTCACCAAACAGAAACACTACTTGTTGCATCTTTACAGAATGAAGGAGAAGTTCATAAATTAAGAAGTTATTGTTGAGGATTTGCAGTTTATTGCAAATCCTTCTGATGTTAAATGGGAAACATACTGGACTGTTTTCAAATAAGATTACTGAAGAGCAGTATATATTATCATCACTTACAAATTTACAGCAAGGTAAAAGGTGACTAGTATTATGGAGGTGTGTAAAATCCAGGAATCTATTGCCATTCTATTGGTATAAAAGTCAGCAATATTTTAAAACTGTCAGTCATAAAATGAGGTAAACAAATCGAATACAAGTCACCTTACGCCCATGGCCAATGCATGGAAATGGTTAATATAGCTCTGCAGGCCTTAATGTCTCAGAAAACACACTTGAGTAGTGGCTTTCTGATCAGCCTTAAATTTACCCCGAGAAAAAGCAGAGTTACCACACGGAAATAATTTCCCAGTTTCAGTCTTCTTCGCAAGTGAAAACACTATCCAATCTATCCTAATAAAACTCTTCACAGTTTTACAGAGCTTTGTCAGATCACCTACAAGATTTCTCCTTTTTGAGAAAAATTCTCAGCATGTCCTTGTTTCACTGGTAAGTATACCCTCTCTGTTCTGACACCATTCTTGTGTATCTGTTTTGTACCAATGCTCCCTGCTGTGCTTAAGTATTTGATCCCTCTGTCGGACAGCAACCTGCTATGACAGTTCCTACTGTGAATCAAGCACTAATATCCCTTTGTGTTCCAAGGACAACTTCCTCTTCTAAAACTCCTCTGTGATATGTGCTTCAATAACTTGCCACAATTGCCCTAAAAAGCTCTCACAATCCATGCCAATGCAATAAATTAAATGTCTACTGAATTGAGAAGAGTACAATTTATGGCCACCATTCCCATGCACAAAAGTCAAATGACTGCCACTCGCTAAATGGACACCAATTAGTGTATTGCCACCTCTCATCTTTGTGCCCGTCACCAAATCATTGACAACATCGCCAGTATCACAGATCTGTCCTCTGGCAAAAGAAAAGAGAGTGTAGCCAACAAAGCTGAATAAATATCTTATTACCAACCCTTTTGTGGCAGTTCCTGCCTTTGACCACAATCAAAGACAGTAGATGGCCTCAGTAGAATCTGCCCATATTATAGATGACATGGCCACCTGCTCTATAAATCAAGTATGGTTGATAACCCTCAGCACATCTGTGTTTACTAGCCTCGAAGAGTGGAGGACAAATGTTAGACCATAACATATAGGACCAGAATTAGGCCATTTGGCCTAAAGCATCTACTTTGCATTCAATTATGGCTTACTTTATTTAACCCTATTCTCATGCCTTCTCCCCATAACCCTAACCCCCCCCCATAACAATCAATTACATAAAGATTTAGATTATGAGAACACTGAGTCCTCTTTTATTGTCATTTAGAAATGCATACATGCATTAAGAAATTATACAATGTTTCTCCGGAATGATATCACAGAAAACAGGACAGACCAAAGACTAACACTGACAGAACCACATAATTATAACATATAGTTACAGCAGTGCAAAGCAGTACCATAAATTGATGAAGAACAGACCATGGGCACAGTAAAAAAAAGTCTCAAAGTCACGAGTCGATCGACTCCCGAGTCCCCGATAGCAGTTGGCAAAAGGGAGAAACTCCCTGCCATAAACCTCCAGGCACCGTCAACTTGCCGATACCTTGGAAGCAGCCGACCACAGCCGACACTGAGTCCATCCATCCGAAAACTTCGAGCTTCTGACCAGCCTCTCCGATACAGCCTCCCGAGCGCCATCCTCTGCCAAGCGCCTTCGACCTCTCCCCGTCCGCTGAAACACACAAGGCCGAGGTTTTCGGGGCCTTCATCTCCGGAGATTCCGGTTACCACACAGTAGCAGCGGTAGCAAAGTGGGCATTTCAGAAGTTTTCCAGATGTTCCTCCATGCTCTCACACCTGTCTCCATCAAATCAGAAATGTGCACGGTCCCCTACTTGACAGATAACAGATATCATCACCGAAGTGGCCGCGCGTGCTGCCGTCGCGCCGCCATCTTCTCCCCCCTCCTGGGAGATTTGTAGCAAGAGCCATCCCTTCTCTTCTCTTGGACCCAACCCTGGTCTCCATTAACTGAAGTGACAGACTGAGCATCAAAATCTGATTCTTTTCATGTCAAGTGAGGGGAACAAAATTGCTAAGTGGACTTGGGAAGGAATTGTTGTAAAGGAGGGTTTCAATTCCAAATGGCACTCATAGATGAGAGTTATTACTGCAGATAACATTTTCTCATGAAACCACATGACCTCGACACAATGTTGATGTTTTATCTCCTGAAATGCTTTTGAGCATCAGTGTCTCTGCAGCAAGATTTGCCATTACAAATGGCAGCAGCAGGGAGACATAGAGATCAGAGGAAAAGGTCGTTTAGAACCTCCTACTTAATCAACCATTCAATATAATCATAGCTGATGTTTCACCAAAGAACACTCTTCCACATGAAATACATGTCTCTGAATTCCCTTAACATCTAAAGACCTGTCAATTGCTGCCCTGAATATTGTCATCAACCAAGTGTAATGTCCCGGTCAAGATTTCTACTACTATGCTGTGAGGCATTTTATTTTAGCAGTTTTCTACAAGAACAGTGTGTGCTGCTGGTAAGAGTGTTTTGGCTTTGGCCAAAGATAAGGAGCCATGATGTCTAACTTAGGAATATTGTTTCACCCAATTGTGATGGCATGGAACATTCTCGAGAGCAGGATGAGAAGAGAGTATGGAAAGACATTAGTCTGGCTTGGGGTCTTTTTGGCGGGAGCAGCAGAGTGGGGTACAAGGGAAGATGCTGCCGAATGCTGTTCGAAGGAGAGACCCCTGTTGTACGAAGTGCTTTGCGCAGATGAGTGGCTACAAAGAAAGAGTGTCAGTTTTCCTGAGTTAGCCAGTTCATTTGAGATGGTCTTTGGGAGAAGTTCAGACTGTGGTGGTGTTTGCATGCAGACCGTGGATCCAACGCGTGAGTAAGGCAATACAGCCGACTACTCCAGAAATGAGCTCCAACGTTTATGTACACATTCAGACTGGCTAAATTATAATGGACCCTTTTTCTCCTTCTTTTCCTGTCTCTGTTTGATAAAGTTGAAAATTGGTAAAGATACATTCTTTATTATTTTATGCTGGTATATGATCTCTTTTCCTGGCGACCAATGATTGTGTGTGAGCAGTATTTGCACTTTATTCGCTCAAATTGAAGTTCCTTCGGTCAGAACTTCCCAATGTTCCTGTTTATTTGAACCTCAAATCTTACAGACACTAGATGTCTATTGATTATTAAATGCAGTCTTCATACTGCTGAGTCATGCGGCTGTTAGCAGAGTTAGTAGTAGATGAAGTTGGCGTATAAGCCCCAGTAAGAGGGTTACATTTGTGGGGTGGTTATCCGAAATTTTGGATGCTGTGTAAAGGATGCTCAAGAATTGATTAAGCTGTTTATTTTGTGTTTAACTCAGAGTTTAAACTAGTGTTTGGGGAAAGTGAGGTGTGTCGTAATTAAAGTACTTTACTATGGAATCCGTGGGGATTAAGGTTTGGTGTGATTTGAAGCATTATCCACATGTCATGCTTCTGTTTGAATCCCCAAAGAACTGTTACTCAGAGTGCTGAGTTCTGTAAAAGTATTGGGGTGAGTTATGCTGGTGGAACGGCATTTTGGACCAGTCAGTGGGTAAGGATGCCATTTTAGTCCAGGCTGCCAATGATGTGACTGAAGGTGCGCTGCCTGATAACATTGGGGAGCTTGGAGAGGTGGGGCCATGGACAGTCCATATTTTTAGAAATGGGGGAATGTTGCAGAGGATGACTTTAAAGACAAGTTGTTCTCATTTCTGAGAAGTGAGGGAAAGGAGTTGTCTGATATGAAAGGTCTAATGGATCCTTCAGTATCTGATTTAAATTCTGAGCCGGTTTCAGATATTACAGCATTGAGTTGATAAATGCAGAAGTCTACCTGTGGAAAGCCAAAGTTATTATAGGCTGAAAGTGTTCTTTGGAGTCAAACCCACACCCAATGGGGAAGAAGAATATAAGGCTTGGGCTGAGCAGACATCTCAGTTGCTGGATGAATGACAATGCTCAGATAATATGAAAAGAACAGAGACTGGTAGAGAGTTTAAAAGGTCCACCAGCTGTTATGATGAGGTTCTCAAAAACAGAAAACCCATTAGCCATGTCAACTAATTACTTGCAAGCTCTAAAAGATGCTTTTGGCACCACTGAAACTTCAGCGGATCTTATGATAAAGTTTAGGCACACATTTCAGGAGAAAGGAGAGAAGTTGTCTGCCTACTTTTTCAGGTTGGAAAAACTGCTGCAGTGTTTGCACCACAAAGAGGGCATTCAACTGTCTGAGAAAGATTGCCTGAGGATGGAGTAAATTATGAAGGGCACACTGTCACATGACGTGATTGTTCTATGTATTCTAATGACCCACAAGACGCATACTCTCTCCACCTTTTACCAAGTTATTCGGAGAAGTTAGAGAGGAGGAAAACATGATTGACAAGCAGAATATTTCCAAAAGCTGAGTAATGTCTTCTGTGGTAGCCTCTGTGGGTAAAGTGACCCCAGATATCACAGAAATAGGGCTTTTGAGGAATGAGTTTTTGAGAAAAGCTTTCGAGCTGAGCTCACTCAATGGATATTGGCTAATGTTTCAGCTAAAGGTGACACGTGTGTTGGCAAACCTGACCGACCTGTAAGACTTACAAAGCAGAGGAAGTCTGCTGAAAAGTGTCTCCTGACTAGAGAGGGGATTGGTATTTTCTGTTGCAACTGTGGAGAAGATGGACATTTCGAGTGAGACTGTGGGGAACAGGAAAATCTTCAAAAAGTCAATCAGTGGATAATCAAACAGAGAAGAAAAGAAGACAAACTATGGAGGGACCCAGTAAAGGAACTTCTCAGAGAGGATACATCCTAATCAGTGTATCAAGGGACATATTAAATTGCAAGACACTATTCCTGAAGGTTTAGTGGGACCCAGCTCTGCAGATCTATATGTATTAAAAGTGTTTATGCTAGAGTTATTCTTGAAACAGTTTCTCAAGTTACTTTGTTTTATTGATCCTTTAACAACCAGTATTTGATGCCTTTGACATTGACACCACTCAGTGCCTTTGAGATTTGGGGGCTTAGTACTAATGAGAATGTACAATGGTTATGTCATTGAAACGGGTGTTTTTGGAAGCAGGTGTTGGAGTAACTGAGACTACTGACACACCAGTGTTGATCTGCCCAAATCCAGTTGAAAAAGGTGAAGCTTCCATTTTTGTGGGAATGAACACTCTTATTGTGAGAAGGCTCACCGGAGCATGCAAGGAGAGAAGTGGAGAGAGTTTTTTGAAAACCTTGTCCATTCACCCAGTGTTCAGATCTGCTTTTGAGAAGGTACAATCTCCTTCTAAACAGAATGAGCATAAACGAGGAGCTGTGTGGTACATGCACTCTAAACCCATCATGTTACACCCTAGAGGAGCAGCTGGAGTGCCAGGGGATGGCCCCTCTCTGAGAGACGTCCCACTGTTTAGCACCAGTGGAGAGTGCAGATGATCAGCAACACCTGCTTCAGTTGAAGGACACTGAGTTCACTCAGGCGGCAGGGGGACCTGAGTCACGGGAAGGTACGCGTGATAGGCCGGCAGAGGCATCCCCAAGTAAACAGGAAGAGTCACAGGAGTGCCTGAGGCAGAAGAAGCTGAAGATGAAATAAAAAGGTCTTTTTGCTACCATCAGAGAGGAGATACAGGAGCCTGAAGGCATACACTTAATGATTCAGGAACAACTTCTTCCTCTCTGCCATCAGATTACTGAATGGACATTGAATCCACAAACACTACCTCACTACTTTTGTTCACCAGCAACTTTGATGTGTGTCACTACTTTTATTATTACTTACTGCCTGTAACGCCACTGGTGCTTAGGGCAGCAATGCAGGTTCTCCATCTCTGGCAGCCTTCAGGGCTTCCTTCATCATGTCGGTGGCTTCCTCTCAGGTTTCACTACTGTCAGTCATGTAAGTCTCAGGTGGAGACTCAAGAATACTGTCGTACTCAGATGTAGAAAGATTCTTCAGTGTTGTTTCCATAACAAATTTGTTTTCCAAATCAGGGTTGGTAGCCCTGAGCTGAACTCCTGAACCTGGAGGACCGGTGGACCACTCTTAGTCTGTCCTCTACCCTTTGACCTGTTTGGCATGAGTGATCCCACCAAGAGACAAAGTGTAAAGCTTTGACTGCAGCCAACCTAGCTGTCTGGGTCATTGAGGCACGCAAGCCTCAAACCACAGCAAGGCTATGGTCCTCTTGTTAAGCTGCATAACAACAAATTTCACAACATATGCCGATAATATTCAACCTGATTCTCATTCTGATTTTGAATGGCCATTCCCTGCATTGGGCTTTGTGTTTATTTGGGAGGTGTGGGTAGACCAGAGACAAAAACTTCAATTGCTGAATAGGTCACAATGAAATTTGAAATATCCAATTTCAGTGTAAAACATTAACAAGTAAAACACCATAATATAGCGAGCATTTATTCAGAAATCCTGATCACCCAGAATCTGACTCACTCATAACTCCTGAAAGTGAGCAGGAATGGAATCATAGTCGGGGATCCGCATTTCATTTTGGGCCAGAGTCCTGACTGTGGGTCAGCTGGATGGCCAGAGACAAGATCAGCGTCCAGAGAATTTGTATATTTCCTACTCATTGGGTTGAATGGAAAACTTATTTAACAGTTATATAGCGTGCAAAGCTAAAAATGGGTATTAATGTGGTGCAACATTCAATAATCCAGAAAATCAGATGGCATGGTGCAGGGTATGCCAAATTATCAGAGTTTTACTGTATTTTAATTTCTAGATTCAACAATAATTTTGAAGACTAGGAAAATGGACAAAGAGCTTCTTGCAAACAAGAGAAAATCTGCAGATGCTGGAAACCCAAACAACACATACAAACTGCTGGAGGAACTCAGCAGGCCCGGCAGCATCTATGGGGAAAAGTACAGTTGACATTTTGGGCCATGATCCTTTGGCAGAACTGGAGAAAAAGAAAAGAGGAGAAATAGATTTAAAAGCTGGGGGGAGGGGAGAAACACAAAGTGACAGGTGAAACCATGAGGGGTAGGGCTGAAGTAAAGAGCAGGGAAGTTGATTGGTGAAAGAGATACAAGGCCAGAGTAGGATGATTCTGACAGGAGAGGATAGAAAACCATGGAAGAAGTAAGAGAGGGGAGGAGCTTCTCACCCTCCTTGTTAAGGAGGGCTATGAATCCTTAGTTCAGTGCACAGCCATCTGCTCACAGATGTTTCCAAGCAGCACTTCATATTTTATACTCTTTTCAATGTTCAATGTTCAAAGTAAATTTATTATCAAAGTATGTATTTGTTACCATAAACTGCCTGGGATTCATTTTCATGTAGGTATTCACCGCAGAACAAATAAATACAATAGAAAAAATGAAGAACTACACATGAATAAAGACGGACACACAACCAACGTACAAAAGAAGACAAACTGTGTAAATTCAAAGCAAAACAAACAACTAAATAAATAAACCCATAACACTGAGTATGTGAGTTGCAGAGTCCTTGAAAGTGAATCCATAGGTTGTGGAATCAGCTCAGTGTTGATGCGACTTATGTTATGCAGGCTTGTTCAAGAGCCTGATTGTTGAAGGGTAATAGCTGTACCTGAACCTGTTGGCGTGGGACCTTAGGCTCCTCTACTTCCTTCCTGAGGGCAGCAGCAAGAAAAGAGCATGGTCTGGGATGGGGGGGGGGGAGGGGCATCCTTGATGACAGATACTGCTTTTATCTGGGAGTGCTCCTTATTGATCTGCTCAACTGAATCATGCAGGGAATTTGAGTTTAACGAAAACATTATAGTGTTTGAGTCATGGCTGAGTCATTCCATTATATCTCCAAAGACATCATTGCAAAGGCTTTTACTTCTGGAGCTGTTGATGGCAGTTTCCAACCTGATGACCAAAAGGACTGAGATCAGTGAAAGAATTTGGCCGGTCACTGGAAGCTGTTCATCCTTTTTCCAAGATGAAATAAATTTGTTGGCAAGGCAGAATGCTGATGCATCACCTCATATATAAAAATTAACTTTAATAGCTATTTGCTGATCAGCATGGATCACAGAGATGCACTTGGCTAATAAATCAGTAAATTGTGGATTGGTTAGATTAATTCTAAAACCCTCCAGGACACTGGTCATTAACAGTTTTACTGATCCCAAGACACATATATTGTGTAGAAGACATTATCTATTGTATATTGAAAGGTTTTTTTTAGGCCATACTTCACAGATTTTATCATTTACTATGATCACAATATGGAAACAATTATTTTAAGAAATCTCTCAATCTAAGTGCTATTGTATGAATCTAATAAATTTAAGGCCAGTTTTTTCCATTTTATTTTTGTTCCCTATTCTCTTTGCAAACAACTAAACCCTGCTCTACTGCCAGTTATTATGTTAATGCATCGACCCGGAGCTAGTATGTCGGCTGTCCCTGGAAGAAAGACCAGATAGCATAACTCAGAATTAGAATCAGCTTTATTATCACCAGCATGTGACATGAAATTTGTTAACTTAGCAGCAGCAGTTCAATGCAATACATAAAATAGAAGAAGAAAAAAAAACAAGATAAAATAATAGTAATAAATAAATAAATAAGTAAATACCACTATATGTATAATGAATAGATTAAAAATTGTGCAAAAACAGAAATAATATATATTGAAAAAGTGAGGTAGTGTTCATGGGATCAATGTCCATTTAGGAATTGGATGGCAGAGGGGAAGAAGCTGTTTCTGAATTGCTGAGTTTCAAGTTTCTGTACCTCCTACCCGATGGTAGCAGTGAAAAAGGGCATGCCCTGGGTACTGGAGGTCCTTAATAATGGACGCTGCCTTTCTGAGACACCGCTCCTTGAAGATATTTTGGGTACTTTGTAGGCTATTACCCAAAATGGAGCCAACTAAATTTATGATTCCCTGCAGCTTCTTTCAGTCCTGTGCAGTAGCCCCCCATACCAGACAGTGATGCAGCCTGTCAGAATGCTCCCCACGATACATCTATAACAATTTTTGAGTGTATTTATTTGAATCTCTTCGGAATCCTAATGAAGTATAGTCACTGTCTTGCCTTCTTTATAACTACACCCATATGTTGGGACCAGGTTAGATGCTCAGAGATCTTGACACCCAGGAACTTGAAACTGCTCACTCTCTCCACTTCTGATCCCTCTGTGAGGATTGGTATGTTCTCCTTCGTCGTACCCTTCCTGAAATCCACAATCAGTTCTTTCGTCTTATTGACGCTGAGTGCCAGGTTGTTGCTACGACACCACTCCACTAGTTGGCATATCCTGCTCTTGTATACCCTCTCGTCACCTGCAAAGTAGTTGAGTATTGCAGGTACTGATTAAAAATGCTTTTGCTTTTGGTGTAGTGGCATTATTTGTAAATACTGGTGTGCGTCTCGTAAGTAAATCTCTGTCAATAAGTTCCAGTCTGTTTTCCTTTGGATACAAATGCTCATGTTTTACAGATCACTCTGCTAACAGTCATGGAAAAGAGCAAAAGTTAATACAGGGTAACACAAGAGCAAAAGGAAATAGGGGCAGGAGCAAGCCAAGCAGGTATCATAAAGCCTGCTCTGTTATTCAATATGATCCATATTCCAGAACTCAGCTTTTCTTATGTGCTAGTTTCCCAGTCCTCAATCCTCTGTTCTGTCAAACCATGTGGTTACTCCTTCCAATCTCCAATCGAAGCTATTTAATAAAGTAATGTTAAATTTTTTTACAGAGTTCTACTGTGCTGACTATTACAATCATTTAGTTCATAGATAATGTCCTCCTATCATAAGGCACATTTTCCTACATTCTTCCCTCATTCCTGAAAAATACATTCATTTTTCTCAAAGATGAATTAGATTTTGCTCAATGTGTAAGCTCTCAATGCAGAAATTGTATCTGTGGCTACTGAGGTCAATGGAAAATCTTTCAGTACTCCATTACCACACTCCAAGAAGTAGAGAGGGGTGGACTAATGGCAGAGTTAATTTTATGAAATGAGTCAGTGATTTTGTGATTTTGTGATTAATAGGTATTGTTATTCATTGTGATTGGAGATTCATACCAGGATAATTTCAATGGTTAACCTAAAACCTAGACAACTGCTGCTTGTATTTGCTACAAGGATCCATGTGCTGTTGTCACCTAATAGTTCCCAAACTCTAGGATATCACTGTATCTCTGTTAATTCTGTTAATAGATAACACTGTGAATGTTATTTTGTTCAGCACAATGATTTTATGTGCTCCATGATGAATTTAATATAAAACCAAATATGGTCCTCCCTAAGTACATTTTGTTCTGATCCCTTTTTGCATGTAACACACAGGTGCATCCTTCATGTGTAGCTGGAGCACGTGAGGTATGGACACATACACTGTCGCCCATCTTAAAAGGCGTGATCTGCTGCTGTACAATTTCAAGCGGGAATAGACCTATCTGGATTGGGACCAAGTTGTCCTTAATACCAAATTGCCAGCAGGAAGGATCTCTTAAAAATATTTTTTTTTTGTTTTGTTGACCACCATCCCATTACTGCTGTTGTTGTTTATGTACCAACTCACGACCACAGACCCAAGATTGATTGATTTTCTGATTCTAGATGCCTTAATTCAATCACAGGATATGCCTTCCCTCGATATATTGTACCTCAACACAGTATGCCATGCATCAATAAGCCTTCCCAATGTGTTGGTCCTTTTCACTGATGTGTCTATCCTCTGTCCAGACTACTGAAGTGTTTCCTTGATATACCAGTCACCTCCTCATTTCAGGATCTGAGCATGCTCTCTCTACTTCTCTGAAGCCTTGTTGAAACAACCATCACATTCTGGTATCTGTGGCTTACTCGACTTCTCAACTAGTTCTACTAAACCTCTTTTTCAGATACCACACACAAAAGATGTAAGTGAAGAATGGAATTTCTGACTTAATTATTAATTGACTCAGGCATAGCTCAATAAGATCATATCTATTTTTGGATCTATACTGCTTCCCTCTCAGACGATATTTTGCAAACTCAAATTCCATGCAATGTGATCATTCCTTCCTTTTATCAATCTTTTTTTTTTGGTTGTTGCTGTTACTGTTTCTAAGCATGCTAAATTTTTGCAACATTATCATCCAATTTTGAACCCTTATTTTACCTATTCCTTGCCTTTACAAGAAAAGTGTTAAGTGTAGGTGCATAATCCACACTATGTGAAAATCTAAATTTTGGCCTTAGGTACAGACGTACACTCAATGGTCAGCTTATTAGGTCTAAGAGTAGAATGGAGTGTGGTCTTCTGCTGCTGAAGCCCACCCACCTCAAGGTTCATAAAAACATAAGAAACAAGAAATAGGAGCCGGGTAGACCATCTGGCCTGTCAAGCCCGCTCTGCCATTCAATAAGATCATGATTGATCTCCATGGATAAATCTCTACCTACCCTGCCTTTCCCCATAACCCTTAATTCCCCTACTATGCAAAAAACTATCCAACCTTATCTTGAATATATTTGCTGGAGTAGCCTTCACTGCCTCATTGGGCAGAGAATTCCACAGATTAACCACTCTTTGGGAAAAGCAGTTCCTCCTTATCTCCATCCTAAATGTACTACCCTGAATTTTGAGGCTATGTCCCCTAGTCCTAAAATTATCTACCAATGGAAACAACAACTTTCCTGCTTCTATCTTATCTATCCCTTTCATAATTTTATCTGTTTCTATAAGATGTCTCTCATTATTCTAAATTTCAGTCCCAGGTGACTCACTCTTCTCATAGTCTAACCCCCTCATCTCTAGAATCAACCTAGTGAAATTCCTCTGCATCACCTCGAAAGCCAGTATATCATTCCTCAAGTAAGGAGACCAGAGCTGCATGCAGCATTCCAGATGCAGCCTCACCAGCACCCTGTACAGTTGCAGCATAACATCCTAGTTCTTAAATTCAATCTCTTTTGCAATGATAGCCAACATTCTTCTCCTTCCCACCATCCCCCCATCTTCTTTATACGGCTTCTGCCCCTTCTCTCTTCAGTCCTGACGAAGGGTTCCGGCCTGAAATGTTGACTGATCATTTCCACCGATGCTGCCCGACCTGCTGAGTTCCTCCAGTGTGTTGTGACTGAAAGCCAACATTCCATTTGCCTTCTTGATAGCCTGCTACACCTGCAAATCAACCTTTTGTGATTCATGCACAAGCATTCTGAAGTCCTTCCCCACAGCAGCATGATGCAATCTTTTACCATTTAAATAATAATTTGATCTTCCATTTTTCCTTCCAAAGTAGATGACCTCCATCTGCCAGACCCTTGTCCATTCACTTAACCTATCTATATCTCTCTGCAGACTCTCCATATCCTCTGCACAATTTGCTTTTCCACTCAATTTCATATCATCAGCAAACTTAGATACACTACATTCGATCCCCTCTTCCAGATCATTAATGTATATTGTGAATGGTCACGAGCCCAGCACCGACCCCGTGGCACATCGCTCACCACTGATTGCCAACCAGAGTAATGCCCGTGTATCCCAACTGTCTGTTTGCTCTTAGTTAACCAATTCTCTATCCATGCTAATACATTACTTGCAACAGTGTGCAGATGTACCTAATAAAGTGGCCACTGAATGTATGTCTTCATTAATTTAGTCACATTATCCTTATTCATATGAACATGAATAATTTTATCTTCTACTTTTTTGGCACAGAACAGTGCAATAGTTAACTGGGGCCTGCTATGTGAGTTTCCTTTTATTAATTCAGATTATAGTTGCCTTTTACTATTAATTTTTCTGCACATGCATCTTATTAAACCTTCCTTATACTTGTTCAGAATTGTCTATTCATAACTTGAGGCTTTGCACTTGTCAAATCCTGTCTTCTTGCTCCATAGTGCTCAGGGGCATATGTAGGAAAAATAGCGTCTATGGCAAGCACTGAAATTGTGCCCCTGTCCAAACATCTGACACCCATCTTTTAGAAAACTTTACCACAATATCAGTCAAAAATACAAGTCAAGATCGTAAATATTTTAATTAACAAATTATGGCACGACATGAAAATTATAACTACACCTTCTTTGCTTTCACTGATGCAAATTGGTCTATGATGTGATCAAAGTCAGTTTTTTTCAGTTTCTTCTCTTTCTACACTCAGCAGGGCAAGATCATAGAGTCTGCCTTGACCCATGGAGGCTCTCAAATACAAAAGTATTAGTTTTAACTTGCTGAATGATCTCCCACAGCAGGCGATGGAAACTGTGATGGTTAGCATTACCTGAATAGCAATGCGAAGATTGGGGAAGACGCTCTCATCTCCATACTGAACAATAAATTCAAGAAGCTCTTCAGGTCTTTCATGTTGACCCGCCTTGATAGCAACATTCTGCAATCCAATATTTCTTCATGTAGCTGCTGTCCATCAACATCAGATCTGTACAATTCGCCCAAATTTTCACACTTCTTCTTTAGGTTGTTACTGTTGGCGCCATAAAATAGTCCCTCGACATCGAGAAGGAACCCAAACTTGGCGTCAGTGTTGTGCAAACGAGCGAACATTTCATCCATTTCTCTGTGAAGGTGGTTGAGTGTTTCCTTCATAACTCTTTCCATTTCCACTTTAGCTGTTAACCCGGCGTCTCTCAAGTTCTCAACAGCCATTCATTTCTTTCGTCTCTGATATCTTTCAACTTCAATACTCCATTCTTGACAGAGACCGACTCCTTCTTTGAGTGACGCACTGACCAACACTTCTCTTTCATCATAAAAATGATCTCAGAGGGCTTTCAAATCCAAGGCAGCATCGTGGAAGTTCATGCTAGGATCCTGCAGCCTCTTTTGAATACGGTCAATGTGAATGGGTACTTTGTTCCAAAATCCTAGCAAAATCAGAAAAACGTAACTCAACATGCAGTTGCACAGCTGCCTTGCGTCACTTCTTGTTTCCTTGGTCTTGTTTTCATTGTCTATCATGTCCTGGAGAACTTGAAGTACCTCCTCAAGGTACTTGTTGACAGGCTTCACTGCTTCTGTCCTTGCACTCTACCTGGTTTTGGACTCCGACTTAGCAACCACAGGCATGGCGTTTTTGAGTTTTTCCCAGCGCTGTGTTGAGCGAGAGAAAAACACGTAGAGAGCTTCAATGGTTCCAAAAAATGTGACCATCATTGTATCCTGCTTGGATGCATGTACACCCACTAAGTTGAGTGAGTGATTGTCGCAATTCACAAACACTGCCAGGTTGTTTTTCTCACTTATTCTTTGATGAACACCACTTCTGTGTCCAGCCATCACAGCAGTGTTGCCATAGCACTGTGACCAACAATCTTGTAGCTCCATTTCATCCTTCTCTAGCTGTTTCAAGATGTCTTCAACCAAGCTCTCAGCATCCTTCTGGCTTATCTAGATAAAACCAAGGAAGGACTCTCTAACACGGACTGTTTTCCTCTCAAAATCAACTTCCACATATCTCACTACTTCTGACATCTGCTCATGGTGTGCCTGATCAGGAGTCGAGATGAACCTGAGACCAGAGTACTTGGCTTTACAAATGCTTCTCTGTGAACTCTGGCGAACAGTGGATGCCATCATGTGGATGAATTCGTTCTGGTCACCTGGTGAAAGATAAGACGTGGATCCAGGATGACTTTCCAAATGAGTAAGGTGTTCTTTTATGACAGGGTCAAAGATGGCCAGTAGTTTCAGTAAGCCAAGGAAATTTCCCACATTGGAGTCATCGTCTAGCTGAAGTGACTCCCTGTGTCCTCGCAAAGCCAGGTTCTGAGTCACAAGGAATTTTATGCAGTGAAGGATTCTCGTCAAGATATCACACCACTCCTGCTTTTCCTTCTCAATCTGTGACTGAAATACCGCATCAATAACTCCTCTGTTTCCAGCTAAATTTCTTTCCATTTCTTTCCACTGTGTGAAGCATTCCCAATGATTCTTGGCACTTTCATGAACACTAATCCTTTCAGGTGCTTTCCACTGGTTGAATCCACTTTCCTGCTCCAATGAGGATTGATGGTCTGACCGGGAATAGAGAAGACAACAGATACGAAATGCAGACTTTTTAGAAGGGGAATAGACCAGCCATGAGCGAGTCACTTCCTCAACATGACCATTTCCCAATTTCCTCTTGAACCAATTTTTGTTCATTAAGTGGTTATTTGTTGGTAGGAAAGGCCCCTCACTGTTCTGGAAGTACTTCGAACCCAACTTTATTATTTCTGTTCTCAACGCATCATTGAATTGCTTTTCCAGTATCTTTGTTGAACTTCAGAAGTCCAATGTCATGCTGTTCAATCACTTCTGGTATGACAGTTCGAGACTCTTTCACACCGCCCAGTTCACTAGGTTCAGTGTCGTCAGGTAAAGTCTCGTCAATAAACTCAACATCACCACCACCACTATCGTCTTCCTCTCATGTCGTATCCACGTTCTCTGTGGCAGCCTCACTCTTAATTTCATCATACTCGGATTTATCTGACTTAACTTCCTCCTCAGCTTTGTACTTGATCCACCTTTGGATTCTAACAAACTTGTAGCAGGTGCAGGCGACTCCATGGAACGTGTCGAACTACTTGTTCCGGCATTTTCAAAGAAGGGCATGAAGTACTTACTGGACTTCTTGGCTTCCTCCGCCTCCAACTTCCATTTCTTCCATCCTTCAGCTCCACTTCCCTTCTTCTTCATGAAGAAATGTTTCATGGTATTCTTACACAATGCTCTGAAATAAGGCCATCCTAGTGCTTCTCACTCATGATAATCAAAGACAGATCATACATCTGAAGAAAATTCTTTTTTCACTATCCGAGGATGGCTTGTCTGACTTTAATAGAAACTGCTCAGTGGCGCCCCCTTTCAAGTGGCTCCCAGGGCACAAGCCACACCTTAGATACATCACTGATGGTGCTAATTATTTAAAATGCATCCTGATTTATGACACAATGAAGCAAAAGGATTCAGGTCATCCATTATTGAAGTCAAATATAATGCTTTCAAACACAAACCTATCCATGTCTCTGGATTATGTCTAGGCTAACTCAGCACATTGAGTAATATCGAGGAGGGTGAACATACAGTAAGCATCCAGCCCAGATGGGGTATCTTGCTGAGAACTAAAGACCTGTGCTGATCAACTAATTGGAGTATTTATCGATATCTTTAACCTCTTGCCTTGACAGTTTTAGGTACCTATCTGCTTCAAGCAAGCTTCAATTATATCAATGCCTAAGAAGAATGTGGTAAACTGCCTGAATTACTATCATCCAGTAGCACTTAAACCACTGTGATAAAGTGCTTTGAGAGTTTGGTAATGAAACAAATCAATTCCAGCTGAGAAGTAACTTGGATCCATTCCAATTTGCCTATCATCACAAAAAGGTCAACAGCAGATGTCATTTCCTTGGCTCTTCACACAATCCTGGAGCATCTGGACAGCAAAGAAGTATTCATCAGGATGCTCTTCATTGACTACAGCCCAGTAGTCAGTACTACTAACACCTCAAAAATAACCAATAAGCTTTGAGTCCAAAGCCTCAATACCTCCATTTGCAACTGGGTGCTTGATTTTCTCATTTCTATACCCCAGCCATTTTGGATTGGCAACAAAATCTCCACCACAATCTTCTTCAGCACAGGTGTGCCACACGGCTGTGTGCTTAGCCCCCTACTCTAAGTGCTTTATATTTATGACTGTGAGGCTAAGCAGACTTCCAATGCCATATATAAGTTTGCTGCTGACATTGCCGTCATTGACTGAATTAAAGGTGGTGATGAACCAGTGTATAGGAGGGAGACTGGTGTGGAGTAGAGATTAGTTACAGATTAAGGAATAGTCTGTAATTAGGCGGAATGGTGTGATAATAACAACCTCTCACTCAGTGTCAGCAAGACAAAAGAGCTGATTATTGACTTCTGAAAGAGGAAACTCGGAGTTCATGAGCCAGTCCTCATTAGGGGATCAAAGGTGGAGAGCTCAGAGAATTTATATTCCGAGGTGATATCATTTCAGAGGATTGGTATTAGGTCCAGCACATAAGTGCCATTATGAAGAAAACATGACAGCACCTCTACTTTCTTAGAAGTTTGCAAAGTTTTGGCACATCATCTGAAACTTTGACAAACTTCTATTGTTGTATGGTGGAGAGTATATTGACTGGTTACATCATGGCCTAGTGTGGAAATACCAGTGCCCTTGATTGAAAGCAGTGGATATGGCCCAGTCCATCATTGGTGAAACTCTCCCTACCATGGAGCACATCTACAAGGAGCACTGGCATTGGAAAGCAACATCCATCATCAAGGGCCCCCCACCATCCAGGCCAGGCTCTCGTTTTGCTGCTGCCATCAGGGAAAAGATGCAGGAGCCCCAGGAGCTAACACTACCAGGTACAGGAAGGCTTTTGAACCAGAAGGGATAACATACCTCACCCCATTAGGGAACTGTTCCCACAACCCTTGGACACACATTCAAGGACTCTTCATTTCACATTCTTGATATTTATTGCTTATTTATTTATAATGATGATGATTATTATTGCTTTTTTCTTTCATTTTGTATTTGCACAGTTTGTTGTTTTTTGCACATTGGTTGTTTGTCCATCCTGCTGTGGGTGGTCTTTCATTTATTCTATTATATTTCTTGTATTTTCTGAAGAAAATGAATCTCAGTGCGGTATATGGTAACCTATATGCACTTTGATAATAAACTTTGAAATTTTAACCTATGTACACTGGTATAAAAGGCTGACAGAAAAGATGCAGAGATAATGCTTGCCCACGATGAGTGGTCTAAGAACAGGAGTCAAGGTTTGAGAATAAAGGGTGGGATTACATACTCAGACAAAGGATAAATGTTGGAGTTATCCACTCTGTGGTCGTGGAGGTTTGGTCCTTGTCTTCCTCCAAAATACAGATCAATAGATCTCTGGATATTAAGGGAATCAAAGGATGTAAGGATTATGCTGGTAACTGGTGTGGAGTAGAGATTAGTTACAGATTAAGGAATAGTGGAGTAACCCCGAAGGGCCAAATTGTCTGTTGTCCCAGCTCTCACATTCTTCTATTCTAACATATTCATAACATGAAAGCAATGAACGTCAGATGACAGAAAGACAGTGAAAAAGAAGGATAGACCAAAGTTGAAGAATGTCATTCAGCGTGTTACTTTTAAGTACTAAAGTATTGAATTGCAGTGTAAAATCAGTTATTATGGGAGGTTTCTCACAGAAAAACTTGCACATAATGAAGTGTTCAATCTTGATGTACCACACTCAGATGCCTGAAGCATACAGAGCATGTGAGATAGTGCTAACCATTGCACAATGTACATTGATACATTTTAGAAACTGCTTTGAGGTTGCACAATTGATACTCATTGAGAGATCGTCATGAAAGAAAAGCTGGGCGACATGAATAGGCTCTGTTGAAGCCCCAGTTAAAGAAATCAATTACTTGCAGATTCATTATGGATTCAGGTGGAGCTGAACTCATTGTACCTAGAGACATAGAACTCTGAAGATTTCAGGACAATTTATAGGTGAAGCCTTCTTATTCTGATTCAACACATGTGGGATTTAGCCACAGTCTTGCTGGGTCTCCAATGACCAGGAGCAGGTGGAGAGAGATTCAAGGCAGGCTATTGCAGAGAAGGTAAAGGAGGAAAAAGATAAGGGTTCTATCCAGGACAGAATATTTGTTGTGCATGTAATATTTTGGTAATACTTGAGTAATGTTGGAAATATATCATTTGATTAAACATTCTTTGTTGCTTACATAATTCATTATGGGTTCTCAGTACAATATGTGAATGGCGTACATCATCATGCCACCATGTCATAAGCGCATGCCTCACTAAAATAAAAGCAAAGCAGACACATTGTCCCCGTCTCTGTGTTTTTTTGTTCATTAATTTTTGGAGTTATGAAACATAACAGTATCACCGAAATTTTTGTTTTGGGAGCCATTCTCCAATCACTGACTGAATGAAGAACACTACACATGAGATCAAGGTTTCCCAAGGCAAAGGTTGGAGCAAACACCTAATCCTTGCAAGCAGAGAATAAGCCACGATCTAGGGCCTGGATTAATCTGTTTGAGAAAGTCTTTGTCTCTTTCAGCCTGAAATACTTTGCCTTTTGGACACTCAGAATAATGGTAATGGATTTCTGCTGTGAGTTGCTGCTTGTGGTTCACTGCTGTCTACACAATACTGCAGAGATTCTCAGCATAAGGTAAAGACAACTTACCTCTTTGTCTATGAACAGAGAATATCATTGACAATAGCTGAACATTCAACATCAGCATATCCTCAGCACTGATCAACAAGATTCAAAACCTAGGACTTTGTACCTCCCTCTAAAAATGGATCCTTGACTTTCTCATCGGGAAGCCTCAGTCAGTGCAGATTGGAAGTAACATCTCCTCCTCACTGACAATCCATTTAGGCACACCTCAAGAATGTGTGCTTCGCCCACTGCTCCACTCTCTCTATATACGTAACTTTGTGGCTAGGGAGAGCTCAAATGTCATCTGTAAATTTACTGCTGATACAACTGTTGTTGAGAGTTTCAGTTGGTGATGGGGAAGCATACAGTAGTGAGATAGATAGGCTGGTTGAGTGGTGTTGCAATGACAAACTTGGACTCAATGTTGGTAACACCAAGGAACTGAACGTGGACTTCAGGAAGGGGAAGTTGGGAGAACACATGCCAGTCCCCATCGAAGGATCAGTAATGGAAAGAGTGAGCAGATTCAAGGTCCTGGACTTCAACATCTCAGAGGATCTATCCTGTACCAAACATATTTAGGCAATCATGAAGAGGGTATGACAGCTGCTATACTTCATTAGAAGTTTGAGGAGATTTGGTAGGACAACAAAGACTCCAGCAAATTTCTATTGGAGTGGCATGGAAAGCATTATGACTGCTTGCGTCAATGGCTGGTATGGAGGTTCCAACGCACGGGATCTAAAATACCTGCAGGGTGTTGTGGCCTCAGCCAGCACCATCCTGGGCACTGACCTCCTCAGCATCAAGGACATCTTCAAAAGACAGTGCCTCAAGAAGGTGGCATCCATCGTTAAGGACTTTCACCATCCAGGACATGCCCTCTTCGCATTACTACCATGGGGGAGGAAGTACAGGAGCCTGAGGATGCACACTCAATGTTTTTCGAAGAGCATCATCCCCTCCTCCATCATATTTCTGAATGGTCCTTGAACCCATGAACACTACCGCCTTATTTTGTTGTATGTTTGCACTATTTATTTGTTTCTTTTATGTTTCTTATTCTAACATAGTATTTTATACATTATGTTACTGCAAAACAACAAATTTCACAACATACAGTATGTCCGTGATAATAGATTTGATTCCGATTCTGAGGTTGTGAGGGCTGGTGGAATTGCTGGAATTCGCCAAGGGATTTAGGAAACAGTAGATGGCACTGGGGTGTGGTGCTTGGGGAATCCCCATAAACTCTTCAATTACCAGAATGAGATGCGGTCAGTACTAAATGATAAGAAAGCTGATGGACTGTAGGACCATCCATTCGGTCTCCCATTGTTTAGCCACTGTACCGGAACAGGTGGATGACTCTTAAGTGACAAAAGGCCTCATAGAGACTGTAGATGCAGGAAACAAAAACAACACAATTTAAAATCTAGAGGACCTCAGTGAGTCAAGCAGCACCTATGGAGGGAAGTGGACAATTGATATTTTGGGCCTAGACCCTTCACCTAGAAGACTGTTATCAGTCCGGATGTATTGCGGTCAATTGCTATCCAGTCTAGATGAATTTTCTAGACCCAAGCCACTGACTGTCTATTTCCTATTGAAGGCTACCACTCTATCCACTCACTGCAGTTCACCTGCTGGAGCCTACAATTACAAATGGAAACACTGGGCCACAATGAGCTGAAAAAATCTACTGGTGCTGGAAATCTGAAATGAAACAGAAAACATCGAAAACAATCAGTTGATCAGGCAGAAAGAAATATTAAATATCAGGTTGGAGATATTTCAGCAGAATTGGGAACACTCCTTCTCATTTTCTCAGCTTCCCTCACCATAATCTTCTGCTTAGCCATTGTCCACTACATGGAAGCAATATGAGGAGGAGAAGCAGAAGGAAGAAGGTGTAGAAAAGAATGAGGAGGGTGTTCACTACCCAGAAGCTCTGTTGGCTTAGGGCACAGACAAAGGAACAGTTTGGGGTTGAAATATGGAAGGACAGTGATATTTGGATGTTGACAAGATGACTGGCAAGAAAAGATAATGATACCATAGTGAATGCAGTTGACTGTATGGAATGAACTGGAAGAAGAAGTGATTTAACTGGGTGTAATTCTTCATCCACAATAGTCTCAGCTCTACACACCATCCTTACATATCTGGAGCAGAAGGATGTTTATGTGAATGCTGTTCTTGGACTGCAGTTCAACATTCAACACCATAATTCCCTCTAGACTCTACAAGAAACTGAGAGACCTCGGCCTTCACCCTGCCTTGTATAAATGGATTGCGGACTTCAGGTGGTAAGAGTGGGCTCCCTCACCTCTGCCCCTCTGCCCCTCTGACCCCCTTCGTGATTTTTTATAAATGACCTGCATGAGGAAGTAGAGGGATGGGTTAGTATATTTGCTGATGACACAAAGGCTGGGGGTGTTGTGGATAGTGTGGAGGGCTGTCAGATGTTAAAAAGGGACATCGATAGGTTGCAAAGACAATAGACAATAGACAATAGGTGCAGGAGTAGGCCATTCAGCCCTTCAAGCCAGCACCACCATTCACTCTGATCATGGCTGATCATCCACAATCAGTAACCTTTTCCTGCCTTCTCCCCATATCCCTTCACTCTGCTATCTTTAAGAGCTCTATCTAACTCTTTGTTGAAAGAATCCAGAGAATTGGCCTCCACTGCCTTCTAAGGCAGGTGTGTGTGTCCTGACGAAGGGTCTCGGCCTGAAACGTCGACTGCGCCTCTTCCTATAGATGCTGCCTGGCCTGCTGCGTTCACCAGCAACTTTGATGTGTGTTGCTTGAATTTCCAGCATCTGCAGAATTCCTGTTGTTTACCCTCTGTGTGAAAAAGTTTTGCTCAACTCCGTTCTAAATTGCCTACCCCTGATTCAAAGCTGGGCTGAGAAGTGGCAGATGGAGTTCAACCCAAATAAGTATGAGGTGGTTCATTTTGGTAGGTCAAATACGATGGCAGAATATAGTTTTAATGGTAAGACTCATGGCAGTGTGGAGGATCAGAGGGATCTTGGGGTCCAAGTCCATAGGATGCTCAAAGCAGCTGCGCAGGTTGACCCTGTGGTTAAGAAGGCCTACGGTGCATTGGCCTTCATCAACCGTGGGATTGAGTTTAAGATTTAAGAAGTAATGTTACAGCTAAATAGGACCCTGGTGAGACCTCACTTGGAGTACTGTGCTCAGTTCTGGTCACCTCGCTACAGGAAGGATGTGGAAACTATAGAAAGGGTGCAGAGGAGATTTCCGAGGATGTTGCCTGGATTGGGGAGCATGCCTTATGAGAATAGGTTGAGTGAACTCGGCCTTTTCTCCTTGGAGCGACGGAGGAGGAGAGGTGACTTGATAGAGGAGTATAAGATGATGAGAGGCACTGATCATGTGGATAGTTACAGGCCTTTTCCCAGGGCTGAAATGGCTAGCACGAGAGGGCTCAGTTATAAGGTGCTTGGAAGTAGGTACAGAGGAGATGTCAGGGCTAAGTATTTTTTTGCAGAGAATGGTGTGTGCATGGAATGGGCTGCTGGCAATGGTCGTGAAGGCGGGTATGATTGGGTCTTTTAAGAGACTCCTGGATAGGTACATGGACCTTAGAAAAACAGAGGGCTATGGGTAACCCAAGGTAATTTCTAAAGTAAGTACATGTTTGGCACAGTATTGTGGGCCGAAGGGCCTGCATTGTACTGTAGTTTTTCTATGTTTCTCTTTTTCTATGTAATACAGGTGCCCCTCAGGGCTGTGTCTTAAGCCCTGAGGGGCACCTGTGTTACATAGGGTTTGAGAGGATGAACAGCTTTAAGTTCCTCGGCATACACGTCACTGAGGATCTCATGTGGTCTCATGTTGTGTGGTGAAAAAAGCACAACAGCGCCTCTTTCACCGCAGGCGGTTGAAGAAGTCTGGTATGGGCCCCCACATCCTAAGAACTTTCTACAGGAGCACAATTCAGAGCATCCTGACTGGCCGCTTCACTGCCTGGTGTCGGAACTGTACCTCCCTTAATCACAGGACTTTGCAGAGAGTGGTACGGACAGCCCAGCACATCAGTAGCTGTGAACTTCCCATGATTCAGGATATTTACAAAGACAGGGTTGTGAAAAGAGCCCGTAGGATCATTGGGAACCCGAGTCACCTCAGCCATAATCTATTCCAGCTGCTACCATCCGGGAAACAGTACTGCAGCATAAAAGCCAGGACCAACAGGCTCCGGGACAGCTTCTTCCACCAGGCCATCAGACTGATTAATTCATGCTGATACAATTGTATTTCTATGTTATATTGACTATCCTGTTGTACCTACTATTTATTATAAATTACTATAAATTGAACATTTAGACAGATACGTAACGTAAAGGTTTTTTTTCTCCTCATGTATATGAAGGATGTAAGTAATAAAGTCAATTCAGTTCAATTCAATTCATCATGTGCTGTGTTGTATTGCATGGGTGATTATGGTCTTGGCCATGATTGTTCTTGGCAAATTTTTCTACAGAAGTAGTTTGATATTGTTTTCTTCTGTGCAGTGTCTTTACAAGATTGGTGACCCCAGCCATTATCAATACACTAACAGATTGTCTGCCTGACATCAAAGGTTGCATAACCAGGAATTATGATATGCACCAGCTGCTCATACAACCATCCACCATGTGTCCCCATGGCTTCATGTGACCCTGGTTTGGGGAGGGGGAGTGGTGTGACTAATCAGATATCACACCTTGCCCAAGGGTGACCTGCTATCTGATGGAGGGAAGGAGCACCTTGCACCTCCTTTGGTAGAGATCTATCTCCACCCCGCCACCCATTTGAAAGATAGTTGGACTGATATATTGATAGGAAAGGTTTATGTAGGCAGTTATAGGCAAAACATAGGCAAAGTGGATGAATTTCTATCTTGGTTGGCATAGATGAGTTGGTCTGTAGGGTCTGTTTCCATATGTGTCACTCTGTGACTGTGACTACCTGCATCAATAAGTTTCAATAGATCCACTTACTGTCAGAGAAATGTATACAATATAGATCCTGAAATTCTTTTTCTTTGCAAACATCCACAAAAACAGAGGAGTGCCCCAAAGAATAAATGACAGTTAAACGTTAGAATCCCAAAGCGTCTCCAGTTCCCTCCTTCCATGCACAAGCAACAGAAAGGCACTGACCACGCCCCTCCCCCACCAGCCAAAAAACATCTCCAACCCCCACTGAGCACTCAAGCATGCAGCAAAGCATCAATAAAGACACAGACTTGCAGTACCCCAAAGTCTACTCATTCACCCGGTAATTCGACATACCACAAGCTCTCTCTGTTCTTAATAAGGAAAAAAAAGGTGTTCTCATTTCACAGTGGGAGAGGAGACATAACAAACAACTCACTGATTTATTATGTTAAAAGCCCGTTGTGTCGCTTTTTCCGAGCTCTGTGCCCTGAGAGTCGGCCTCAGAAAGGCTCAGGTCTCTGGACACACAGCCCATGGCAACTAACTCGCAGCTCCCGATGTTCTGTGTTCTCCTGTGACGCTTCAGTCAGGGGCACTGGCCTTGAATCAGCCCGTCTCCAGAGCCACGAAAACCTTGCATCCTGAAGGTGCGCTGGACTTCCAGGCTGCATCCTTGGGATATCAAAATGCAGACGGTCGTGAGGCCCTGAGAGTGGGTCCCATTCCCGCAAAGAACTGAAGTCAGAGTGTAACTCCAGGTCAGGGTCTTCAAAAGAAACTTGAAAAGGAAGAAAAGAGAAATCGAAGCTAGAAATAGAGCTGTTTCTGAAGAAGCAAGCAAAGGAGTCGCCATTTAGCACAAGCATCATTTCGCTTCAACCCTCAAGTGGAAGTCTTGCCATTTCTCTTTGAAATTCAGTGGTAGTAGAATTGGAATTAATGCTTTAAAATTACCTGGAACTCAACTTAATTAGCATCTGCAGGAGCAATTTACAACGTGCATATTTTGCAGTGAAGCACTAAAATATCTACATTACAAAGCTGTTTTATCAACAACAATGCAAAACTTAATTGCATTTACAGGAACTGCTAAAATAGGCTATGCCTAGCTTCAAGAGTGCAACTCCACTGAAGAATCTTCATCCCATTTCAGCACAAGTGTATTCCAAACCCCACAACCCACTGCATGCTTCACTGCAGTTCAGCACCAAGACTATGATTACAGTGGGTGCCAAGTGCCAAATTAATGGCAGCAATTTGTCATAGCCTCTTTCTGATCACAGTGATCTGTACCAGCAGGGAAATTCGAGCGACTTGTGCCACTCTAATGTCTTCAACAGAGACTCTCAGACAATCACTGGGAAATATATCATTCCTTTATGTTAGAATTCCCTGACAACAGGTGGGAGAGGGGCACAGCTCCTCCCAACACTCTGCAACAACTTGAAATGGTCAATAAGTCCTGACTTCTCCTTAATACCCACTGATGAGGAGTGAAAATGAACAAAAAGAAGAAGCCCATTCTGCAGGGTTGTGCAGTAGCTCCCATCCTTGCACATTTTACTGCCTCCATTTGCAAAGTCAAGCAGAGAAATAAAATAGAGACACACGAGTCTCCAGATGCTGGAATCTGGAGCAAGAAACAAATTGCTAAAGGAATTTAATGGACCGAGCAGCATCTGTTGGGAGGAAAGCAACTGTCAATATTTCAGGTCAATCCTGCATAAACAGAAGCATAGAGCCATTAACTAAATGTGCAGGCTTTTCCTTAGCACCTGTGCTTCAACTAGCTTTGGCTGTCCAGATATTGTCATGCAGAGTTCCCCTCTAGTTGCAGGCTAGCCAATGGATTGCAGCAGTTTGCAGTGAAGAGATCCTGTCATGTCGAGAGAGGACTTGTGTTCAGGACAGTGACTTGTCCTCTTCTCCTTTTGTTTGAAGTCATTCATCATCAGCGATGAAGACATTCAACATAGGAGAGAATCAGAAAGAGTTGGGTTAAATGCTCAGCAGAGATGGTTCTTGGTGCTTGGTATCGAAGGGCTGGTCGGCGGCTCGAAGTTTTCGGACGGACTCAGTATCGGCTCTGGTCGGGTGCTTCCAATGCATCGACAGTTGTCGGTGCCTGGAGGTTTATGGCAGAGAGAGTTTCTCCCTTCTGACACCTGCTATCGGGACTATCAGGAGTCGTTCGGAACTTTTAGAATTTTTTTTTACCATTCCCATGGTCTGCTCTTTATCAAATTATGGTATTGTTTTGCACTGCTATGTTTTTCACTAACATATTATAACCTGTTATAATTATGTGGTCTTGTCAGTGTTAGTCTTTGGTTTGTCCTTTTTTTTTGTGATATCATTCCAGAGGAACATTGTATCATTTCTTAATGCATGCATGCATTTATAAATGACAATAAACGAGGACTGAATGTCCTCATAATCTAATCTAATCTAAATGTGGGCAAATGGTTCTAATTCAGATGTGCATCTTGATCAGCACAGACAAGTTGAGCTGAAGGCTCTGTTTTCATGCTCTGTAATAGTTGAAGAGTACTCACAGATTGTTAGAATATCAAGACGATCTCAGTTCTCTGAGACAGCAATCTGGAGCAACTGTGTGGACTTCTCGTGCATCAAGATTATCTTGGACTGAGTGGTCTCATTTGGTGAGTAGTCTCAGTCTGTGCAGCAGTACAAGCTCGGACCTCTTTCTCCCTACACAATAATTTGGTGAGGACTGGCATGGAGCTGATCACCACTTGTATGTCCACAAGGCTGTGCTACAGGACATCCCTCACAGGATTTCAGGCAGGCCGGACAATGGGCAAGCATCTCCTTCTGTGTGCATATGTGCCATGTCTTCTCCTGACCTGTCATTGTCCTCATTTAGGCCCTCTAGGGGAAGACTCCTGCATGAACTCGAACACTCAGTGCTGGTGTTTTCCCAGCCTTTGCCTCATGGCCTGTCTGCAGACAACTTGTGTCTAGAGATCTTCCACAGAGAGAAAGTACCATCAAAATATCCTTTAATATGCGTAGGAACCAAGCATCCATTTTCTGTCTCTCTGTCTGTATTGTATTTTGTGTTGCGTGCTTATTGTTGGCAATTTGTCACATGGGTTGGAGCATGGTAGAAGAGACAAGTAGAGTTACATATCCATGCTTTGTCTTTAGTTCAGTTTTTAGTTTGTTGGATTTAGAGGTAGCTGGGAATGATATCTTTTTGTTGAATGCTTCGCTTTGTTACACTTCACTTAGTTTATCATTTAAATATATTTAAGAATGCTTAGGTTAGGTATGCCTAAGTATGCTTAAACTGTTTATATTGTTACATCGTTACTTTAGCTTTATTAGTTTTATCGTTACAAGATAGTTTATTTTTGCTGGTTACTCTGCTGGTTTCTCGATAAAGGATCGAACTTACTTTCTTCAGCTTTAGAACTTTGTTATTTGAGGGAGACCATGTCATACAGAGTCAACCACCCGACGCTTCACTTCTGATCGGTTCTGGCTTGTATCAAACTACCTCTGCTTTTGGCAGGGATTGCTCCCTCCACGATTCCCTCATCCATTCTATCCACCTCACCAATCTTCCTCCAGGCACTTATCCCTGCAAGTGGCCTAAGTGCTACACCTGCCCATACCCTCCTCCCTCACCTCCATTCAGGGCCCCAAACAGTCTTTCCAGATGAGGCAATGCTTCACTTGAAAATCTGCTGGTGTCATCCATTGTGCTTGGTTCTCCCGATGCGGCCTCCTCTGCATTGGTGAGACCTGTTGTAAATTAGGGGACTGCTTCGTCAAGCACCTCTGCACTATCTGACACAAGTGAGACTTCCTTGTGGCCAAATATTTTAATTAAGATTCCCATTTCTGTTCCGACATACCAATCCATGACCTCTTCTTGTGCCAAGATGAGGAGTCTTTCAGAGTGAAGGAGCAACACCTTATATTCTGTCTGGGTACCTAATAACCTGATGTGATGGCATGAATATACAGTAGATTTCTCCCTCTGGTAAACATATTTCACAACCCACCACCCCTTCCTGCATTCCCCCTTGGTCCCCTCCTCCTTCCCTTTCTCCAATGTCCACTCTCCTCTCCTATCAGATTCTTTCTTCTCCAGCCCTTGACCTTCTTACTCACTTGGCTTCACCTATCACCTTCCAGGAAGCCTTTTTCCCCTTTCTCGACCTTTTTATTCTGATATCTTCCCCCTTTTCATTCCTGAAGAAGGTCCTCAGCCCAAAACATTGACTGCATGCTTTTTTCCATAGGTGCTACCTGACCTGCTGAGTTCCTCCAGTGTTTTGTGTGTGTTGCTTTGGATTTCCAGTTTCTCATGTTTGTGATTTGCTACAACATGCTTGAAAGGCCACAAACTTCTATCTATCAGAAAACAGCTGACTACCTCTTTAGGTGCCTGACTCTGGATGCAGCCCTCTCATACCCACCAATATCATTACTCCTTAACTTCCAAATGAAGCCAGGTGGACCTTCCTACCTTGAACCTAACGGGGAGTGATTCTATTCTGTGCGATTACGTTCATTCTCACATAATGTCTTCAGAAATATCAGAAAGAAATAAGATTCTATTTTGTTTTCAACTAATATTTGGCATCCTACTCAAATTTTCTGGAAGTATTTCTCCAGCCAAAGAAGTCCTTATGCTTCCTCAGTGACAGAGTCCCTTTAGTATTCTGGCTGATAACTCGGAATTTGTGTAGCCCAGGTGGTTGATGTTGGGTTGAGTTGTTCTCCGATCTTGGCAATCCATTTGCAAACGTTTCATCACTGTACGAGCAGACGTCATCAGTGTGCTGCTCATTTGTGGTGTGTCCTCCGAATGCTTGGCCTTTATATACTTATCAATCAGCTGATTGATCATCATTACAGAAATTCCACTGTGATATAAGGAGTTAGTCTTGTCACTGATTGGTTGCATGGCGAACTCTATGCATGCTGTACTGATAATGTCTCATATGACGAAACATTTGTGAATAGATTTTCAAGACTGGAGAACAACTCAACCCAACCATTCTGGGTGATATTTGTAAATGTTCCCCAGTATGTTGCCTTAATTGTCAAGACTATTTAAAAATCCCGGCCAGAAGATTCTGAAAACCTAAGGGAAAAAATCGATGTAAGTTCCTGGAAATAATTAAGCAGCTTTTCTATATTCCCACTGCCAGATGTGGCATTAAGACCAGCAGGTGTGACTGGATATCCAAAGGTGGCTCTCCAAGGAGAAGAAATTTTGTTTCCACTAAGCACAGAGATTAAATGCTGCCACATAAATTACTTTAAATGGAGTCCTGGGAACACTTGAAACATTTCTACCACCAAGGTTTATTTATCTCTTTTGTTATGGTGGAGAATAGGGTTTGCAATGGATTTATGAAGGTCAACTACATTCCCGCAGTGGAACAGTAAATTATTGCTTAAGATAACTCGAATCTTAATTTGCATCAGGCTGGCCATAAAATTGAGAGGGCATCAGCACTTTTTATTGTATTTTTTGCTACCCTGACCACAACACAAAATGTAAAGGTTAAGAGGGAAATACAAAAAAATACAATCATTTTCTGAAATCATAACAATGAACAAATAAAGTGGTGGTTTTGTGGTAAGGAAGGTGCAATGTGAACTCCTTTAAACAGTTTAGATTTGGAGGACAAATTGGGCAGTATAGGAGAATATGTTAGAGTTCCTCGAGGAAGTAACAAGCAGGGTGGAAAAGGAAAGGCGGTGGATATCATTTACTTGGATTTGATAAGGTGCTTAACAAGATAAAATCCCATAGCATTACAGGAAAGATACTGGCATGGACAGAGGAATGGTTCAACGACAGGAGGCAGTGAGTGGGAATAAAGGGGGCCTTTTCCTGGTTGGATGCCAGTGACTAGTGGTGTCCCTCAGGGGTCAGCATTGGGACCGCTACTTTTCATAGTGTTGTTAGTGATTTGGATAATGGAACTGACAGCTTTGTGGCAAAGTTTTCAGCTGATATGAAGATAGGTGGAGGGTTAGGTAGTGCTGAGGAAGCAATGCATTTCCAGCAGAGCTCAGACAAATTCGAAGAAAGTGTAAAAAAGTGACAGATGGAATACAGTGTTGGGAAATATATGATAATACATTTTGGTAGAACGAACAATAGTGCAAACTATTATCGAAATGGGGGGAAAATTCAAACATTAGAGGTGGCAAGGGACTTGGGAGTCCTCGTGCAAGACTCCTGGAAGTTTAATTTACAGGTTGAGTTTGTGATAAAGAAGGCAAATGCAATGCTATCATTCATTTCAAGGGGAATAGAATATAAAAACAAGGAGATATTGCTGAAGCTTCATAAGACACTTTACACTCCACTTGGAGTATTGTCAAAAGTTTTGGGCCCATATCTCAGAAAGGATGTTTTGCCATTGGAGAGAGTCCTGTGAAGGTTCACGAGGATGATTCACTGGAATTTAGAAGAATGCATGGGGATCTCATTGAAACCTACCATTGAAAGGACTAGATCAAGTGGATGTGAAGAGGAAGTTTCCTATGGTTGGATTATCCAGAACTAGAGGGCACAACCTCAAAATTGAGGGGCAACCCTTCAGAACAGAGGAGAAGAGCAATTTTTTTAGTCAGAGAGTAGTAAATCTGTGGAATACTCTGTCACAGACTGCAGTGGAGGCCAAGACCATGGGTATATTTAAAGTGAAAATTGATAGTTCCCTGGTTGGTCAGGACATCAAAGGGTATGGCGTTGAGTGAGATCCAGGAACAGCCATGATGGAATAGCAGAGCAGACTGAATGGGCTGAATGGCCTAATTCTCTTCGTATGTCACATGGTCTTATGCTCTTATACACCCTGCAGTCTGGCTTAGCCATTAGAAAGAGAGAAAAATTTTACTGTGTGTAAATCAACTAGACAATTGATGTTGTGGAGACTTCAACATGAAAATCCGATGAAGTTCAGATTAGGGTTTAATGAGAGGAAAAAGAGTTGCAATTTTACGTCTGGACCAATGGAGAAATATTGTACATAAACAACGGCAGAAGGTGGTGGAGGTGCATAATTGTTCAGTCTGCAGAGAGATGAACATTGATGGGAAGTAAAGATGAAGACGAAGCAGTTTTCATTAGTTCGTGATAACATTATCAGTGTAATTTGAATGAAATCAGTCAGAAAGTTTTAAAAATTGAGTTACATCAGTTAGGTATCAGGTAACTGTTAATATTGGACTAAGGATGGCTTTAATCATTGTTGGTCTAAATTGGTTTGTCCCAGATCAAAATTACAGGGTGGAAGAGTGCTGGAAATCTTCTCCATCTGTGTCATCCCTATTTGAAGAAGAAAAATCTTGAAATAGCATTCATTTTCCTAGACATTTGGACACCAGTGCCCGTACACAGAATTTGTCACTGTGTCAGCTGTGGTCCTGGTTCCTTAAGGTTGTCTAACCGGGCATGGGGGTGCTGGTACTGGGGATAAGTTCCCACTGCTTATTAAATGCCCCCAAATGCGCCTCACATAGCTTCTGACAACCATCTCCATCTCCTGGCCTTCACTTGTGGTTTAGCCACTATGCTTGGCGGAACCATTTCTACTGACAGGAGAAGGGCTAGGGCGGACTACTGGCGCCTTAAAACCAATCACTTTCGGCAAATTAGGTTTGCTAGCTGAGGTTAGCAGCTGATCTAGGAGAAGGAAAACTCTAACCTCAAACCTCTGCTGCCTTGTGGCCATTCCCACTCATGGGAAGGCTTCGGGAGTAAACTCAAAGAAAAAATATGGAGCTAGAGTCCCTAAAGGAATCTTACGTTGAGGTCAACACTGCAATGCCACTGGTGCCACGCTGTATTGGTCTCTGATGTTTCTTTGGATTCATCAGCAGCATGGAGAAGGGGAATGTGCTGCATAGGCAACAGCTTGCTCTCCATGTTGTACTGCCCTGGCCCGCATATTGGCTTGCACAGTTCACAGCTTGGACTCAACATCCATGGTTGACCCTGACCAATGGAGAGCCCTCTCCTCTCAGCAATGGTCCTCTCCCACTTCTAAAGTAGGTGTAAGGGGGTTTCATCTTTATGTTACTGCATAGGCTAATTAAACTGGCTTCTTTGTTATGTTATACTTGGGAATGCTTCTTTGTTATGTTAAACGCTGAGAAAGTTTTGCGCTAGCAGCTTGTTTTGGGTTAGGCAGTGATAAGAAGATGTTACGAACCAATTGGGATAGTTGTTATGATTTTGGTGTATCTGGAAGATTGGTATGTGCAGGGTTTTGGAGGCAGAATGCGGGAGAGAGAGAGGATGAACAAGGTGCTGTGATGTCCGCTAACGGGGTCGGACCCCAAGGAGGGCATTCGGCGAGGAGATGGAGACGGACTCATGTGGAGCGTCTGCTTGACCACCGTTGTTGGTCCCCGGCGGCCGGTCGAGGTGGTCTGAGGGGTCGCAGGGTGAAGAAGAAGGGTCCTGAGCTCCAACTGTTTGTGCACGAAGAGATTGAACTTGATAAGTGTGGCGCCTTTTATTTTCCTTTTATATTTTATTCTCTATTAATTATATGGTTCCAATGATATCTATAAACTGTAAATCATTTAATCATATCTGGTGTATTGTCTATTATTTGGGAGGGGTGGGGTACATCAGACAGCATCCACACAAACGAATTACCCAGTTTGGCGGGGCCGAGGGCTGTTTCCCTAGACGACAGCGAGCTGAGCGACCCTGAGGTTGGCCAGGGGGGCTACATTGTGTGGGCTTTTGTCCGGGATTGGGTCTACTGGTATGCTATGTGGGTGCCCTGTTTAAATCTGTAATGTGTGTCTCTGTGGGTTATTTGCTGGTTATTGCTGTATGCATGGTGGGTGCGGTCTTTGTTCGAGTTCAGGCTGGCATTGATGAGTTGGAAGTGGCATTCAGGGTTGTCCATGCTGTTGAGAGAGAGAGAGGAAAGAGTGGTCTGATTTGGAGGTAGTGTGTGCGAATAAATGTTCTAGCTCTGGCAGGCTCCGCCTGGCGCTTGGGATAGTGTCCACCCCAAGAGGGGCGGAGGTGTACGAGACGTGGGCGGAGCGGATCTCTTAGTTGTTAGATGAGTGGCAGTGCTCGGTTGAGGGAGAGCGACAGGGATTGGTTGAAAGTTTAAGTAGGCGGGCTGGTGACGGTGTTAGAGCTGTCAGGTTCACTTACACCGTAGTGACAGCTGTCAGTTATTTGAAAGAGGGGGTATAGTTTTCAGTGTGTCTTCTCCGGCTAGGAGAGTGGTTAAATTGCTTGCAAGGCCAGGGGGATCATTTCAGGGGGTCAGCTCCTCCTTCAGTTGTTCAGCTGATCAGAGAGGTGTCGGAAAACTTAGTGGAGGCCCAGTGGGGAACAGCTTGGGTTCTCTGGATAAGCACCTTCCCAACAATGTACCAATGAACTTCTGCAAGGAAAAGACCCTATTCCTGAAGGCTTAGAGGGACCATGCCCCAGGGTGTCATTATCAATAGAGGGAAGCGATGCTAAAGCCATCCTCGACCCCGGGGCGCAGGTCAAGTTGTTGTACAGTTTGTTTTACAACCGTTGTCTGAAGCATTTACCCTTGACAACCACAAGGGCACCGGAGATTTTGGGTACCAGTGCCAGTAGTTATCCAGAAGACGATGATTGGTTAATGACCCTGGAGTTCATGGAGGAATTGTCTGGGCACCCAGCGTGTCGAGTTGTTTCCGAGGATGTGTGAGCAGCCTTGAGACAGTACTGAATTTAAGTGAGACCCAGTGGTAGTACGGCTTGGGGAAAGTAGCTGAGGGTGAGACCCTCTTAGTAGATGCTCCAAACTACCACGAGGGAGGGGAGTTGACCGCTGAAGACACCTCAGTGAGAGAGAGTCACGGCAACTGGACCCTAGCAGCGTGGAAGATGAAGGCAGCGTGTGTGTGTGTGGATTATGCAATGTGGTTTAATGTGCTGGATCTGAGGAGTGGATGCTGCCAGATCCTGAGGAAAGCGGCTGTTGAACCGAAGATGGCCGTTATTAGTTCCCTAGGATTCTTCCGATCCGAAAAGATGCTCAAGGGCCTATCCGGAGCCCCTGCATCCTTCCCGCGGGGCATGAGGAAGACCATGGGGGAAGTGAAGGAGTTTTGGCGTATGTGGATGACTGCCTAGAGCTTGGATTCGCCTGGGGGGACTATGAAGCAAGGCGAGTGGCTGAGCCCGGGCGACAGAAGTGAAGTGACAAATGTGGAGGAGTTTTTGGCCAGAGTAGTTTGGTGCAATGTGAGAAAAATGATCCGACATACCAGTTGAACTTCCTGGTGTTGGAACAGCTGGTGGTAGACCTGGGGATGGAAACCCAGGTTGTCAATCTGAATGAGACTCAGGGGAGAGAGGGGATGGGATTTGCACCGCTGAACTGAGTGCCACGCTTGTGGGACAACCATTGCAGACTTGGAATTCACGCTCGTCAACGTGGAGAAGGAACAACGGAATTCCGAGCCGACACTGTGGTCATGTACTGATGAATTAATCCAGCGAGAAGGAACAAATGACCCACCTTCGAAGGGATCAGCAGAAACTCAAGACGTCGATTCAGAACAGATTGGAAGACTCACAAGTTGGCGAAGATCAAAGAAATGTTCTGACTAAGGTCAACAGAAAACCAAGAGCCCAGGGAGGGGAGTTTGACTGCACTTCCGAGGAGGTGAAGAAATGGAGGACAGATCTCAGAAAGGGGAGGCGGACGCTTGAAAGGAACCTGAAGATGACTATCACGAGTTTAAATGAAGTGGAAAAACTGAAAGTTGACCTGGAAGAAGTCATCAGGAAGAAAAAACTGGAGGTTGAACATCCTTTAACTGCTGCTTTTCAGGGCAGGGTGGAAGAAGCTGGTGGGGTAACTGCGTCCCAGATGGAGATGGCCAAGAACCCTGAGTCAGAGCTGTGGAGGCTGTGGCGAGAGTTGAAGGAGTCCCCGAAGAACCTGACATCTCGACTGCAGGAGGCTGAAGGGATAGCCCCGGCTAAATGTTTCAGTTTGGAGAAACTTAAACAGCAGCTACCGATCGAGGGAATGAGGAAGAATATGGATTCGAAGGATGATGTGCTGCACATGTGGTATATGTTGCCTTTCGCTACCTTCCCCGTGATTGAGGAAGAGACTTTTGGCCCTTCTCCCACTGAGTCAGGTGTAGTGGGGAGGGCTAGCTGTAGGCTGTCTGAGTTACGGCAGGATCAGGAAGGAAAAGAAGCGGGGCCCCGGACACAGGACAGGGAGCTCTGAGTTATAATGGTGGCCTGAGTGAGAGAGAAGTTGGCAAGCAGGTCTGGGGTATCCCTAGTAGTGTCTGAGCCTTTTGGGTTTAGGTGAGGGGGTACGGAGGTCTCGGAGGGTTAAGAAGCTCCCAGGTATGTTGGCCTATGTAGCGCCCATGGGATGGGTGTAAGGTCCACTGTTTGGGGAGCACTGTCACTGTGTGTATCTGTGTATGTGTGTGTTGCGTATTTGCAGGACTGGTTGGCGAGTTGTTTAGAAGTCATGAGGACATGACTTTATTTGGTGGGGGGAGAGTGTAAGGGGGTTTCGTCTTTATGTTACTGCATAGGCTAACTAAAATGGCTTCTTTGTTATGTTATACTTGGGAATGCTTCTTTGTTATGTCATACGCTGAGAAAGTTTTGCGCTAGCAGCTTGTTTTGGGTTAGGAGGTGATAAGAAGATGTTACGAACCAATTGGGATAGTTGTTATGATTTTGGTGTATCTGGAAGACTGGTATGCGCGGGGTTTTGGAGGCAGAAGGCGGGAGAGAGAGACAGAGGATGGACCAGGTGCTGTGATGTCCGCTAATGGGGTTGGACCCCGAGGAGGGCGTTCGGTGAGGAGACGGAGACAGACTCATGTGGAGCTTCTGGTTGACCACCATTGCTGGTCCCAGGCGGTCGGTCCAGGTGGTCCGAGGGGTCGCAGGGTGAAGAAGAAGGGTCCTGAGCTCCAACTGTTTGTGCGCGAAGAGATCGAACTTTGATAAGAGTGGCGCCTTTTATTTTCCTTTTGTATTTTATTCTCTATTAATTATATAGTTCCAGTATAAACTGTAAATCATTTAATCGTATCTGGTGTATTGTCTGTTATTTGGGCGGGGTGGGGCACATCACACAGCATCCACACAAACTAATTACCCAGTTTGGCGGGGCTGAGGGCTGTTTCCCTAGACGACAGTGAGCCGAGCGACCATAAGGTTGGCCAGGGGGCTACATAGGATTCTGAGATACCCACTTCAAAGTTTTGAGCACTAAAATGCAGGCAGCACTGAGGCAACATTATTTGGAGGGAGATTGTGTCTGTCGGATGGGATATTTAACCCAAGCTACTGTCTTATTTCCTGGTGAATAGGGAAAACCCATTGGCTCTAATTCAAAGAGGAGCAGCTGAATTCTCTACATTGTTCTGCCCAACGTTTAGACTTCAATCAACATCAATAAGATTAAAGAATCTGTTACAACTTAATGTGTGGAGAAGTAGACACTGGTGCTTTTTGTGGTTACACACAAAACAGTTTTAGATCAATGCTTATCCATATTCTCCTTTCATTTTGTAAATGACAATCTAATTAAAAAAAAACCAAAATACTGGAGGTCTAATATAAAACAGAAATAATCAGAATTGCTCAGAAGATTAAGACCTATCCGTGGAAAATGAAACACATTAGTATGTTAAATGCTTGCATTTCAAGTTAATGACTTTTCACCAAAGCTGGAGGAATGTTACTTACATGAGACATTAACTCTATTTTTTCTTAATACTTGTGGAAGAAAAGCTGGTAATGTTTAAAATTTTAATGACTTTATGCAAGCTCAGCCATGGTTAAAAGGTAAAGATTGGATAATAGTAAAATTTTAGTTTCTTTTAGAGAAAGTTAATTTGCAACAATAACGAATCCTGTAGTTTGATTACTACTATCTCCTGAAGCAAACCGTGGAACTAAATAATCTGCTGTACTTGGATTACATCTTCTGCCTGCACCAGTCTCTCAGTGAGGAGTGCATATTACTTGTTAATACAGTTGAGATTGCCTGCTGCTGGTAGGTATGAAATAGTGTATGGTGGGGACTAAGAGAATTTCTAACATTTAATTTTATGTTTTTTTTTAATGTTATGCTTCTATAATTCTAACTTCCTAATTGTTGGCATCTTTGCTTTGGTTTTTGACACATCCCATTGAATTGAATTGAATTGACTTTATTTCTTACATCCTTCACATACACGAGGAGTAAAAAATCTTCACGTTACTTCTCCATCTAAATGTGCAATGTGGAATCATAGTAATTTATAATCATATATAATAAATAGAACAGTCAATGTAGCATAGAGTACACTCAAATCAGCGTGAGTTAATCAGTCTGATGGCCTGGTGGAAGAAGCTGTCCCGGAGCCTGTTGGTCCTGGCTTTTATGCTGCAGTACCATTTCCCGGATCGTAGCAGCTGGAATAGATTATGGTTGAGGTGTTCCCAATGATCCTGCACCTGTCTTTGTAAATGTCCTGAATCATGGGAAGTTCACAACTACAGGTGCGCTGGGCTGTCCGCACTACTCTTTGCAGAGTCCTGCAGTTAGGGAGTACGGTTCCCAAACCAGGCAGTGATGTAGCCAGTCAGGATGCTCTCAATTGTGCCCCTGTAGAAAGTTCTTAGGATTTTGACTGTTCATTGTTGGACTGCTGAGAAAACTAAAACCTCAATCACTTTCACATATCTTGCTGCAAACGTATTTAGTTCTCAAACTTCAAGTATATGTGGCTTTGATTGTCTGTAAGGAGTTCATACATTCTCCCTGTGACCAGGTGCTTCCGTTTTCTCCCACATCCAAAGTCATACAAGGTAGTTAGTTCTCGTCATGCTATTTTGGTGTCAGAAGCATGGCGACACTTGTGGATGCCCTCAGCGTATCCTTGAAGTGTGTTGGTCGTTGATGCTAAGAAAATATTTCATTGTATGTTTTGATGTAGTAGATCAGAAGATCTGACAAATGTAGCCAATCTTTAAATAATGATCCAATGAACTGTAGATAATTCTTGTGGTCTTTCAAATGACTCATAACTACTTGTGAATTTCACATTCTAAATCAGAGATGAGAAGCTTATTTTTAAAAAAAAAGGTACATCAATTTGAAATATCATTCCCATGTATCCACTAAAGAGAATCGCGGAATTTAATAAAAAATGCAGGGGATTTTCAACGCTAGTAGGAGAGATATCATCTTAGATTCTAAAAGGTGAATGATAACTTATTGTCAGCCTGAATATCCAAATATTTAACATAATCTTCCAGTTAACATAATGGAATACTTAATATAAAATTCCAGTTTTCATTGTTATATTGGAGGGGACAATTGCACACAATCATTTATATTTAATACACATTAAAAAAGTTAATGCCTCAGTTTTGAAGGAACTATGAATCCATGACCAATATGTTTCATCACAGAATTAGGCTATGAAGAATTACGCATAGGAGGGAGAATGTTACAAGAAAACAATGCCATTGAGCAGCTGTTGTTATATCAAGAGGAAAGACCTGGCAGTATGGCTTATATAACAAATGGAATGAAATTCTGTTTTGCAGATCCATAAAACTGCTTTCCAATATCTCAAATAATACAATTGAAATCCTAACTTGCTATAAATTTCATTCTATAGCAGCGTCTACCACTCTAATTTCATTTTATTCCGTGTAGAAAAGGATTCTCAAAAGATATTGCATACAATAAGAAATGTATTAAATATCTGTGCTTGTTCCTTTAACTTATCATTGTCAGTGTCACTTAATATCTTCTTCGTACTTTTATCTCTCATATGTTTTATTTATTGCATTTTCATTCATTTGCATGCTGCTGTACATTTCAAGAGGCTTTTAATTTGAGATTTATTCTTTATGCATTCAACGTGTGTCCAAATAATTAAGCCATGAAATTGAGTTCAGCCGCAATTTTTCTTTCAGTACTTCATGTCAGGATTTGCTATGTTCTTTGTGGCACCTAGTCCGTGAGAGGCACTTTCTCCTGACGTGGAATAGCATCGCCACTTTCTCCACCATAAACATCCTGACACTCTTCATTGATTGGAAACTCACCTAGACCAGCTACATAATTACCACATCTAAGTGAATATAAGAGCTAGCTTTCCTTTAGTAAGTGACTTCTTACATGCATTTCCACCATCTGTAAGGTACAAATTAGGTGTGTGATGGAATATCCTACAATTGTCTCGCAGAATACAGATTCAACTATAATCAGATATCTCGATAACATGCAAGATAAAGCTTCATCGGCACCCATTCATCACCCTGAGCAATCCTTCACTTCACCATCAATTCTATATCACTGCAGGGTTTTGAATCCACAATGCATGCCAGCAATTCACTAAGATCTCTTCAATGGTGCCTAACAAACCTGGAGACTCAACCAACAAGCAAATATAAAGACTTCGAGCATGAAGTTTGCTTCCATGTCATGTTATATCTAGATTTAGAAATAAAATTGTGTCACTCAGTTGTACCTGAGCTAAACACTGGGTTTTGTTTCTGTTAGGGTGTATTCTGTAGTTAGAGTATATAGCAAATATTAGCTTCAGCAACCAATCTTTAGACTTGAATGTGGATTGTGAATAAAATTTAAAATGTGGTTCTGGACAGTAGTTTCCTGAAGCTGTGGACACTAGTTGATTGAAAACCAGACAATGCTGATTAACCTCCATTTTGTGCGTCTGAAGTGTGGGTGCAAAGAAGGAGGTGTGAAAATTGTATGTAATTTAAAGGAAGCATTATAGATCTTTAGCATCTAAAATGTCATGTAATATTGCATCAATCAGGTATCTTCTCCCAAGAGTGTCTCATTTTAATAAATAATACACTTTGGTATCCATTAGCACCTCTAGGAAGAGGTACTGTCGATGTTTTGGGTCAGGACCCTTCGTCAGGACTAACTGAAAGAAGAGCTAGTAAAAAAGAGAGAGAGAGAAAAAAAATGTGTGTATATAAATAAATAAATAACGGATGAGGTACGAGGGGGAGGTGGGGCATTAGCGGAAGTTTGAAAAGTCAATGTTCCTCCAACCTGAGTGTGGCTTCATCTTTACAGTAGAGGAGGCCGTGGATAGACATATCAGAATGGGAATGGGACGTGGAATTAAAACGTTTGGCCACTGGGAGATCCTGCTTTCTCTGGCGCTTTATTCACACATTATTTTTCTCTCTCTCTTTTTTCTCCCTCTGTCCCTCTCTCTGTACTCCTTGTCCATCCTCTGGGCTTTTCCCCATTCCCTCTTTCTTGCTCCCTAGGCCTCCTGTCCCATGATCCTCTCATATCCCTTTTGCCAATCACCTGTCCAGCTCTTGGCTCCATCCCTCCCCCTCCTGTCTTCTCCTATCATTTCGGATCTCCCCCTCCCCCTCCCACTTTCAAATCTCTTACTAGCTCTTCTTTCAGTTAGTCCTGAAGAAGGGTCCCGGCCCGAAACATCGACTGTACCGCTTCCTCGAGATGCTGCCTGGCCTGTTGTGTTCAGCAGCAACTTTTATGTGTGTTGCTTGAAATTCCAGCATCTGCAGATTTCCTTGTGTTTGATATCCAATAACTTCACTGTCTCTCTAGCTACTTTGTTCACACTACAGCAGCTACTAGTGGTGTGTGCAAGCTTTTAAATGTGACCACTTTTGGAGGAGAACCTGAAATACACAATATACACATGCATGAAAGTTAGCACATACATCTGGCATTCCTAACAACCATTGGGGCAGAGGTTCTGATCCAGTCAGCTGCTATGAACATACTCTTACTCCCTTGATAAAAATCTTCTGGAAATATTTTCACCATAAGGACTGAGCATTTATAGAAAATACTTCAAATGAAACACTCCTTAAGTATATACCAGCATGGAAATAGAGGAAATTCAATACATAAGACAAAGTACAAAGAAGATTTTAAATGCAACTAGTAATAGGGAACAAGAACAAATATGTCTTGTTCAAGAAGGTAACTCCAAGCATCTTCTCAGAGATAATAATTGAGTATTACATGATGTTTTTGCCAGGAAAGCCCACATCCAGGGAGCAAATAAAAATAAAGAATAAAGTTTCATTCTATTGTAAGTTCAATTTTCACTCTATTGCTAATCACCTCAGCACCTGTACATTACTAATAGCATTTGCCTCCAGGTTTTCCCAATGAAGATCTCTGAACACTACATTAAAAACTTGCCACTGAGGTTCCAGCACCCACGCTAACCTCCACACCTTGCCCAGGCTACAAGTCTCTTGTGCTTGGTGACTTACTCCATCAAACCAAGACCGTTAAACTGCACCCAGAGGTGCACTCAGCTTGAAGTGATTGGGAATAAGATCATAAGACATACAAGCAGAATTAGGCCATTTAACCTATTGAGTCTGCTCTGTCATTCCATCATGGCTGATTTATTATCCCTCTAACTCTGTTCTCCTGCCTTCTCCAAGCAACATTTGAGACCCAGTTTAATCAGGAACCAATCAATCTCTGCCTTAAACATACCCAATGATTTGGCTTGCACAGCCATCGGTGGTAATGAATTCCACAGATTCACCACCCTCCAGCTAAAGAAATTTTTCATCATCTGTTCTATATGGATGTCCCTCTATTCTGAGGCTGTATTCTCTGGTTCTAGACTTCCCCACTACAGGAAATATCCTCTGCATACTCATTCTATGTAGGTCTTTCAATATTTGATAGGTTTGAATGAGATCCCCCCCACTCCATTCATTCTTCTAAACTCCAGCGAGTACAGGTCCAGCGCCATATTCCTCATACGTTAATCCTGTCAACCCAGGATCCAGGATTGCCATTTCCCTAATAGGCTCAATCTATCATCTGCCTGTCCTTCCTTAGTGTGTCACTACACACTGTGCTTACTTGTATACAAACTGCCCCATCCTCAGCCCTAACATTCTGGTTCCCATCGTCCTACCAAATTATTTAAACCCTCCTCAACAGCTTTTGCAAAACTACCTGCAAGGCTATTGGTCTCCTTCGGGTTCAGGTGTAACCTGTCCTTTTTGGGTGAAAAAGGATAAAAGTGAAGAGGAACATGAAAAAGAGAACACAATACTGGTACAGGTTCACCGGCAGTGATCTCTATGTTGTTGCTAGGCACAGAATTTGTGAGTGTCTCTACAATAATAGCCAGCCCTCTCTGCTCCAGATCAGCAGATTTTGGTTTGAATTCACCGGCGTACTGTTGTTGCCAATCAATAATGCAATGTCATCTTCTGTTTATGACTTGCATTTCCAGCATTGTCCTTACTGGTGATCTCATCTTACAATAGGAAGAGATTGCTACTATCTGGAGACTTCCCATATCCTAATACGTAGAAGATCTTGTCATACCTCTATTCCCCTAACTTTAACTGTACCCATCTTTGTCAACAATCTCCAAAAACATTAACAATCTCTGATAGCAACAAAACATTTTTTAACACCAAGCGTAAAAATATCTACAATAAAAAGAAAGCAATTTTGGAAAGTTATGATTTGAAATATGTTTCTAAGGAGACAATTTTTGAGAAATGAAATCGGGGAAAGACTGCTGAAACAAGCTCTTCCATTTTATGTTACTTATTTTTTTTACTCAGCTTTGCCAAAAATTGATTTCATATTTCTTAAATTGGACATTTTTAACACGTTTGTTAAAAAAAACAGGGACAATGGGAGCACAGAGCTACAAGTTTCTGGTAAATAAAAATGAAAAAAAGTGTAGATGCCAAATATCGGAAATAAGAACAGAAAGTGCTAGCACACCCAGCATTTCCAGTAACGTGTGGAAAAAGAAACAGCATTAACATTTCAGGTCTTGCAAGAAACTTTGAATTGCTGAGTATTTCCACTATTTTCTGGTTCTATTGCAAGGGTAACTGTGAAGATGGTATTGTTTTCCTTGGATGCACCTATTTGTTTTTATACCCAAACACATGTTAATTGTAAAGCATTGCTGCTATTGTTTCAAATTCAAAGTTCAAAGTACATATATTTTCAAATTATGTTATGCAACCCTGAAATTCATCTTCCACACAGAGAGTCACAAAACAAAGAAGAACCATGGAACCATGTAATGTATTGTTTGACTAAGCAATCATTCAACACGAAAAAACACTTCCCATCTACTCCTACTCCCTTGATAAAAATCTTCTGGGAATATTTTCACCAAAAGGACCGAACATTTATAGAAAATATTTCAAATTAGAACACTCCTTAAATATATACCAGCATGGAAATAGAGGAAATTCAATACATAAATTGAATGAAATTTATCTCAGTGTCCAGCACATAATTCTCCGAAATTTCTGCCACCTTCAACTGGATACCACCACCAAACACATCCTTCCCTCCCCCCAACTTTCTGCTTCCCACAGGGATCGCTCCCTGTGTGACTCTCTGGTTCATTTGTACCTGCCCACTGATCTTCTACCTGGCACATCCTTATAAACAGAACAAGTCCCTCACCAGCCCCTACACCTACTCCCTAACTACCATTCAGGGCCCTAAGCAGTCCTTCCAGGCGATGTGATGCTTCACCTGTGAGTTGGTGAGGTCATATACTATGTTCGGTGCTCCCCGCGTGGCCTCTTGTATATCGGTGAGACCTGACGCAGATTGGGAAACCACTTCACTGAGCATCTATGCTCTATCTTCCAGAACAAGCAGGATCTCCCAGTGGCCACCCATTTTAATTCCAGTTCCCATTCCCATTCCGATATGTCCATCTGTGGCCTCCTCCACTGTTGGGATAAGGCCACACTTAGGTTGAAGGAACAACACCTTATATTCCGTTTGGCGTGAAAATCGATTTTTCAAACTTCCAGTACTGCCTCCATACCCTTCACCTTTTCCCATCCTCTTGTCCCTCTCTCATGTTATATCCTTGCCCATCCATCACTTTGCTCTGATGCTCCTCCCCCCCATTTCCTCTTTCTTCTATGACCTTCTGTCTCTTTCACCAATCAACTTCCTAGCTCTTTGCTTCATCCCTCCCTCTCCAAGTTTCACCTATAGCCTGGCGCTTCTCTCTCCCCTACCCTCACCTTTCAGATCAGACAGGACAGATTAGAGGGCTTGTCTACTGAGTCCTTATGGGTGGAGCTGAGAAACAGGAAAGGTATGGCCACGTTAGTGGGATTGTATTACAGACCACCCAATAGTCAACGAGAATTGGAAGAGCAAATCTGCAGAGAGATAGCAGGCAACTGCAGGAAACATAAAGTTGTGGTGGTAGGGGATTTTAATTTTCCATATATTGATTGGGACTCCCATACTGTTAGGGGTCTAGATGGTTTAGAGTTTGTAAAATGTGTTCAGGAAAGTTTTCCAAATCAATATATAAAGGGACCAACTAGAGGGGACTATTGGATCTCCTGTTAGGAAACGAGTTAGGACAAGTGACAGAAGTCTGTGTAGGGGAGCACTTTGGTTCCAGTGATCATAACACCATTAGTTTCAACTTGATCATGGACAGGGATAGATCTGGTCCTAGGGTTGAGGTTCTTAACTGGAAGAAGGCCAAATTTGGAGAAATGAGAAAGGATCTAAAAAGCGTGGATTGGGGCAGGTTGTTCTCTGGCAAGGATGTGATCGGTAGGTGGGAAGCCTTCAAAGGAGAAATTTTGAGAGTGCAGAATTTGTATGTTCCTGTCGGGATTAAAAGCAAAGTGAATAAGAATAAGGAACCTTGGTTCGCAAGGGATATTGCAACTCTGATAAAGAAGAAGAGGGAGTTGTATGACATGTATAGGAAGCAGGGAGTAAATAAGGTGCTTGAGGAGTATAAGAAGTGCAAGAAAATACTTAAGAAAGAAATCAGGAGGGCTAAAAGAAGACATGAGGTTGCCTTGGCAGTCAAAGTGAAGGATAATCCAAAGAGCTTTTACAAGTATATTAAGAGCAAAAGGATTGTAAGGGATAAAATTGGTCCTCTTGAAGATCAGAGTGGTCAGCTATGTGCGGAACCAAAGGAAGTGGGGGAGATCTTAAATAGGTTTTTTGTGTCTGTATTTACTAAGGAAACTGGCATGAAGTCTATGGAATTAAGGGAAACAAGTAGTGAGATCATGGAAACTGTACAGATCGAAAAGGGGGAGGTCCTTGCTGTCTTGAGGAAAATTAGTGGATAAATCCCCGGGACCTGACAGGGTGTTCCCTCAGACCTTGAAGGAGACTAGTGTTGAAATTGCAGGGGCCCTGGCAGAAATATTTAAAATGTCGCTGTCTACAGATGAGGTGCCGGAGGATTGGAGAGTGGCTCATGTTGTTCCGTTGTTTAAAAAAGGATCGAAAGGTAATCCGGGAAATTATAGGCCAGTAAGTTTAACGTCGGTAGTAGGTAAATTATTGGAGGGAGTACCAAGAGACAGAATTTACAAGCATTTGGATAGACAGGGACTTATTAGGGAGAGTCAACATGGCTTTGTGCGTGGTAGGTCATGTTTGACCAATCTATTAGAGTTTTTCGAGGAGGTTACCAGGAAAGTGGATGAAGGGAAGGCAGTGGATATTGTCTACATGGACTTCAGTAAGGCCCTTGACAAGGTCCCGTATGGGAGGTTAGTTAGGAAAATTCAGTCACTAGGTATACATGGAGAGGTGGTACATTGGATTAGACATTGGCTCAATGGAAGAAGCCAAAGAGTGGTAGTAGAGAATTGCTTCTCCGAGTGGAGGCCTGCGACTAGTGGTGTGCCACAGGGATCAGTGCTCGGTCCATTGTTATTTGTCATCAATATTAGTGATCTGGATGATAATGTGGTAAATTGGATCAGCAAATTTGCTGATGATACAAAGATTGGGGGTGTAGCAGACAGTGAGGAAGATTTTCAGAGCCTGCAGAGGGACTTGGACCAGCTGGAAAAATGGGCTGAAAAGTGGCAGATGGAGTTTAATACAGACAAGTGTGAGGTATTGCATGTTGGAAGGATAAGCCACTGTAGAACATACAGGGTTAATGGTAAGGCACTGAGGAGTGCAGTAGAACAGAGGGATCTGGGAATACAGATACAAAATTCCCTAAAAGTAGCATCACAGGTAGATAAGGTTGTAAAGAGAGCTTTTGGTACATTGGCCTATATTAATCAAAGTATTGAGTATAAGAGTTGGAATGTTATGATGAGGTTGTATAAGGCATTGGTGAGGCCGAATCTGGAGTATCGTGTTCAGTTTTGGTCACCAAATTACAGGAAGGATATAAATAAGGTTGAAAGAGTGCAGAGAAGGTTTACAAGGATATTGCTGGGACTTGAGAAACTCAGTTACCGAGAAAGGATGAATAAGTTAGGACTTTATTCCCTGGAGCGTAGAAGAATGAGGGGAGATTTGATAGAGGTATATAAAATTATGATGGGTATAGATAGAGTGAATGCAAGCAGGCTTTTTCCACTGAGGCAAGGGGAGAAAAAAACCAGAGGTCATGGGTTAAGTGTGAGGGGGGAAAAGTTTAAAGGGAACATTAGGGGGGACTTCTTCACACAGAGAGTGGTGGGAGTATGGAATGAGCTGCCAGACGGGGTGGTAAATGGGGGTTCTTTTTTAATATTTAAGAATAAATTGAACAGATACATGGATGGGAGGTGTATGGAGGGATATGGTCCATGTGCAGGTCAGTGGGACTAGGCAGAAAATGGTTCGGCACAGCCAAGAAGGGCCAAAAGCCCTGTTTCTGTGCTGTAGTTTCTATGGTTTCTATAGTTTCTATCTATTCCTCAGCTTTTCTCCCTCCAGCTCTGCCAAAGGGTTTCGGCCCAAAATGTTGACTGTACTTTTTTCTATAGATGCTGCCTGGCCTGCTGAGTTCCTCCAGCATTTTGTGTGTGTTGCTTTGATTTCCAGCATCTGCAGATTTTCTCTTGTTTCATATCCACTCCTGTTAGTACTCCAGATGAAGGAGCTTGCAAAGTTTGAAGTATATTCATCATCAAAGTACGTAGAGCTTATGTTGCCATATACAACCCTGAGATTCATTTTCTTGCTGGCATGCACAGCAAATCCATAATAGAACAGTAGCAGACCTAAACACATAGCCTTGTGGTTTCCTATGCTGCTGGAAATTGTGAAAATGTTGCCAATCCAAACTGACTGGGGTCTGCAAGTGAGAAAATTTAGGATCCAAATTGCACAAGGAGGTATTGAGGCTAAGGTCTTGGAGCATATTGATCAGTTTTGAGGGGATGATAGTATTGAATGCTGAGCTGTAGTTGATAAAAAGCATCTGATGTTTGGATCTTTGCAGACCTCTCTAAACACTTCATCACAGTAGATGCTAATGCTACTGGATGATAGTCATTGAGACAGGTCACCACGTTCTTCTTTGGCACCAGTATAATTGAATCCTGCTTGAAGCAAGTGGGTACCTCAGACTGTTGAAGCAAGAGGTTAAACATGTCAGTGAACAGTCCAATCAGTTGAGTCTGAAATCACAGGATCATCAGGAGTTGTGGGAGTGTGTAATGGTTTCTCTATGTTTTGATGGTTAAAGCAAGCATAGAAAGCATTGAGCTCATCTGGAAATGAATCTGTTGTCAACTGCGATGCTTGATTTATCTATATAGGAGGTTAACCCTTTATATGCATCATAATAAATGGGGAAATAAATCACTTTACACTTTTTTTAGTACAAGACTGGATTTCACTGATGTTTAGATAGCAGTTTCATTAAGAATTACTGACTAATTTCCCGTCAACATCCATGCAAACTAGACTTGTTTGCAGGATACAGGTGTATCTGGACTTTTGCGCTAGCTCTGCGAGGTGTATTCCATAATACACTGTGGCAAGGAGCCACATACACTTTGTATTTGGCACTCTGCTTATTGTCATCTTTTTCTGCAGCATCTGGTGTGAGCCCATTCATTTCAGGGTATCAGCAATCTTCATTAGAAAGCTAAGTGAAACAAATGGCTCATTTCCTTTGAACTTTATTATAATTAATAACGTTTTAATTAATTTACATTACTTCAATGTCATTCTAATCATTTTAAAATGTTATTAATAATGTTTATGTTTTAAATTCGACTGTTATTAAATATCTTTGATCATGACTTGTACAGCTGCAACATAGTATCCCTATTCCTTAACTTGATGCCCTGACTGACTAAGCCGCTTCCTCAGTTGGTTCCTCTATATATTGTTCGAGGAAACTATCTTGCCTGCATCACACAAATTATGTCCCATTTAGGCTGTTTGCAAACTGGGTGGCCCAGTCAATACAGGAAAATTGAAATCACCACCCCCCCCAAACATTACCCTAATATTCTCACAACCAGGTGCAATTCCTCAACACATCTGTTCCTCAAGTTCCCATTGACTGTTGAGGAGGCCTCTAATACAGACCTCCAAGGGAGATCATCCCCCTTTTATTTCTAATTTTGACCTAAATGTTACATGATCTCTCAAGAATATCCTCTCTAAGAACTGATGCAATGTCCTCCTTGATCAAAAAGATAATGCCCCCTCCACTGTAATCTGTTCCTTTGTCATACCTAAAGCTTCAGTATCTTGGAACATTGGGCTGCCAGCCCTACCATTCTTTCTGCCATATTTCTGTTATGGCTACTATATCCCAATCCCGAGAGACAATCCTTGCCTTTAGGTCATTTACCTTACCTGTTAAGTAATGTACATTGAAATAGATGCAATATGAAGCATGATCATATCTAATCTTTTACTGTAAACGTGGCTGTCCTGATTGCTAGGCTTACACTCTGGTTGCTCCAGTACCCCTGTCTTCTCACTGACATCACTCTCTCAAAACCCAATCCTACTGCCAAACTAGCTTAAATAATCTGCTGCTTTATCATTGCCTGTGGGTATCTTCAACTCATAGGATAACAGCAGCAGCTGTGTTGGCATTGGAAAATGTGCTGTGATTGCAAAAGGCAAGTACAACCATAGGGCTCATGCAGAGGAAGACAGGAGGGCACGGGTTACGTCATGTGGCCCAGTGTAACCTGACACTTCCTCTTCAGTTTGCCTTTCCAATGAAACTTAAGGAGAATAGAGACTCAGAAATTAGAAACTCAGACCAATTAAATTTTCAGGACGAATTGTAAAGGTTAGTTTTGAGTATGAATGATTCAAAGATTCAAAGGTTCAAAATACATTTATTATCAAAGTATGAATGCAAAATACAACCTGGAGGTTTGTCTTCTCCACAAGCAGCCATGAAACAAAGAAAATGGTGGAACCTATTCAAATAAAAATTAACATCCCATCCCATGCAAAAAAAAACAAATTGTGCAAACAGCAATAAAAATAATGAGCGAGAAACACAAAATCGAGAGTGCAGGCGTATTCAGTTCAGCGCAGTCCATTATCTGCAGTCTGCCTGTAATTGAAATTGCCTAAAATAGCAACAAAAAAAGGAATGGCCAGAAACCAGAAACACATCATAACAAAGAACTATAGAATAAAGTGTGATCAAAAGTATATAATAGAACTTCAGAGTATTGATGGAAGGAAACATTTCTTTTGGCTGAGACAACCCTGACAAAAGGGACATTAAATTAGAATTCAGCCTTTTAGGTATGACAACATCCCACAAGAGGATGGTAAGGATTGGGTGGTACTCTCCCTCAGATAGCTGATGTTGACTCAAGCAAACATTTAGACCATATTGAATAAATGGAATTATAACAGAAGTATAATGTGATTTAGTTTAATGCCTTAGTCATCTGAAAGGTTCACTCATGATGTTTATTTTGATCAACACACATCAAAGTTGCTGGTGAACGCAGCAGGCCAGGCAGCATCTCTAGGAAGAGGTGCAGTTGATGTTTCAGGCCGAGACCCTTCATCAGGACTAACTGAAGGAAGAGTGAGTAAGAGATTTGAAAGTTGGAGGGGGAGGGGGAGATCCAAAATGATAAGAGAAGACAGGAGGGGGAGGGATGGAGCCAAGAGCTGGACAGGTGATAGGCAAAAGGGGATACGAGAGGATCATGGGACAGGAGGTCTGGGAAGAAAGACAAGGGGGGGAGAACCCAGAGGATGGGCAAGGGGTATATTCAGAGGGACAGAGGGAGAAAAAGGAGAGTGAGAGAAAGAATGTGTGTATAAAAATAAGTAACAGATCGGGTACGAGGGGGAGGTGGGGCATTAGCGGAAGTTAGAGAAGTTGATGTGCATGCCATCAGGTTGGAGGCCACCCAGACGGAATATAAGGTGTTGTTCCTCCAACCTGAGTGTGGCTTCATCTTTACAGTAGAGGAGGCCGTGGATAGACATGTCAGAATGGGAATGGGATGTGGAATTAAAATGTGTGGCCACTGGGAGATCCTGCTTTCTCTGGCGGACAGAGCATAGGCGTTCAGCAAAGCGGTCTCCCAGTCTGCATCGGGTCTCACCAATATATGAAAGGCCACATCGGGAGTACCGGACACAGTACATCACCCCAGCCGACTCACAGGTGAAGTGTCGCCTCACCTGGAAGGACTGTTTGGGGTCCTGAATGGTGGTAAGGGAGGAAGTGTAAGGGCATGTGTAGCACTTGTTCCGCTTACACGGATAAGTGCCAGGAGGGAGATCAGTGGGGAGGGATGGAGGGGACGAATGGACAAGGGAGTTGTGTAGGGAGCGATCCCTGCGGAATGCAGAGGCGGGGGGAGGGAAAGATGTGCTTAGTGGTGGGATCCCGTTGGAGGTGGCGGAAGTTACGGAGAATAATATGTTGGACCCGGAGGCTGGTGGGGTGGTAGGTGAGGACCAGGGGAACCCTATTCCTAGTGGGGTGGCGGGAGGATGGAGTGAGAGCAGATCTACGTGAAATGGGGGAGATGCGTTTAAGAGCAGAGTTGATAGTGGAGGAAGGGAAGCCCCTTTCTTTAAAAAAGGAGGATATCTCCCTCGTCCTAGAATGAAAAGCCTCATATTGAGAGCAGATGCGGCGGAGACGGAGGAATTGCGAGAAGGGGATGGCGCTTTTGCAAGAGACAGGGTGAGAAGAGGAATAGTCCAGATAGCTGTGAGAGTCAGTAGGCTGATAGTAGACATCAGTGGATAAGCTGTCTCCAGAGACAGAGACAGAAAGATCTAGAAAGGGGAGGGAGGTGTCGGAAATGGACCAGGTAAACTTGAGGGCAGGGTGAAAGTTGGAGGCAAAGTTAATAAAGTCAACGAGTTCTGCATGCGTGCAGGAAGCAGCGCCAATGTAGTCATCGATGTAGCGAAGGAAAAGTGGGGGACAGATACCAGAATAGGCACGGAACATAGATTGTTCCACAAAGCCAACAAAAAGGCAGGCATGGCTAGGACCCATACGGGTGCCCATAGTTCACCAGCAACTTTGATGTGTGTTGCTTGAATTTCCAGCAGCTGCAGAATTCCTGTTGTTTACATGTTTATTTTGATGTTTGTTTGTGAGGAATCCAATGTTCCAGAGAACAATTCAACAAATCTAATGAATTACTGAGCAGCCTTTATGTTCTATAACATATATAAAGGGGGTGCATGAAGAGTGGTGAGAGACAGAAATCTCTGTGCCTGTTCTATGCAACAACAAATGAAAGACTTAATTCTCTGCATAACTGGTGCTTATGTTCTTAACAGAATCTGAAGGATAAACTTAAGCAAAGCACATAGATAATTGCAAATGTGATTTATTTTTATTTGCTTCACATCAGACAATCACAGCCAACTAACTTAATTCCGGACAGAGTGACAAAGCTATTTTATGCTTAATGTATTTGTGTCAAGAATTTTTTTTCCCAATAAGGGATTTTACATTGATTTTTTTGTGAAATTGTAATCTGTTTGTTGAGTACTTGTATATCTGATCCTTTTCATATTCCTTTTTTTCTTATGAAATAATAGGAGGCCATTTTGGCCCACCAAGTCCATGCTAGCAATTCATGCTTCAATGGCTTCTCCTGTAACCCTTTCTCAGCAACTCCTCCCAGATTCTGTCACCCACATACACAACAGGATGATTGATGGTCATTAATTAATCTACTACCCTCCACTTCTTTGGGATGTGGGGGGAAACTGGAGCAACTGCAGTCATATGGAGAATGTGCAGATGTATGGCTTTGAGGATCAGCCATGTTGGAATGGTGGAGCAGACTCAATGGGCTGAATGGCCTAATTCTGTTCCTATGTCTTAGGGTCTTAAGGTACAAACACCATATAGTCAGCACTAGAGGTCAGGGTTGACCAAAGGTCACTGCCTTTATACTGTCCCAAATCCTTTTTCATAAGTGGCTAACCATATTTATGGATTTTCGGATCCATTGCAACTCAAGAGTAACTAAACTTTACTTCATAAATACATATTCTAGAACAGGGGTTCCCAATATATTTTTATACCATGGAGCCTTACCATTAAGCTCAGGGTCTGTGGACCTCAAGTTCGGAACCCCTGCTTCAGATCAAGGAACATTTCAACATTACAGATTATTACAGCACAGAAATGAGCCTTTCTGCCCACTATGTGCTGACCATGGCATAAAATTATACTGAACCTGTCCGCCTGGGCATGATCCAAGTACCTCCATTCCCTGCATGTTCAGGTATCTCTCAAAATGCTTCTTAAACATCACTATCTTGTCTGCTTCCAACATCACCCTGCAAAGTATCAAAGAAAAGAGGAAAAACAACAAATATACCAAGCTCTTTTACTGTACAAATAGCACATTGCACCTATATCGTCACATTTTACCTCATGGTTTTGAGTACATTATCTTGATATTTTGATAGTTTCGGCAGAATTGACAGAATCCGACATTCACTCAGGGACTGTGCATACCAAGAGTAAGCAAAAAGACAAGAGTGAGTTAAAAAAAGCCTTCCTACCAGTCTGGTTTCGTATAGAGGCTGTCCATTTCAGCAAGGAAAGAAGGTGACATGGTACCACACCAAAAGAGCAGGCCCTTCTTTCAACACAGATGTTTATTTGTGGTCTATTTCACTGTAGCACCATCTCTGACTATAATTCCGGCAAGAATCAATTGCAGGTAATTGGGTGATTACGAGGGATGGAAGTTTGGAAAAGAGGGATAGGAATTGGAAGATGAACAAAGAGAATCATACTTCAAGACCTGCCGTGTTTGAAAATGCCTGGTCCTGTGAAGTAAAGGAATGGAAAGCATGATGTTTCCTTTGCCTTTCTTCTGACTTTCAAGTCCCAATACTCCCCAAAACAATGAGATGGTGATTTCCACACAAGCTCAAAATTGGATGTTAAATACTCTTAAATAAAAGCAATTAGCCTCCAAAGACCTTGATATACAGAGAGCATCTTACCAAAGGGAGAAAATGGCCAGCTTGAAAACAGGCTCACTTCAATTCATTTAGTGATCTGGTGACTTCAAGCACAGCTTTACTTTGATAATCAACTGTTCTGCTGTATCACCAAACGTAGTACATTTTGAAGGCAACTTCTTCCCATCAAGCCCATACTGTTTTTTTTTTCAAAATGTACTACGTTTTAAGATGGTCTAGCTGAATCTACAAGGCCATAAGACCATAAGATATAGGGGCAGATGCAGGCCATTCAGTCCATTGAGTCCGCTCCACCATTCAATCATGGGCTGATCCAATTCTTCCAGTCATCCCCACTCCCCTGTCTTCTCCCCATACTCTTTGATGCCCTGGCTATTCAAGAACCTATTTATCTCTGCCTATACGCACCCAATGAAAACAAATTCCACAGGTTTACCACCCTCTGACTAAAGTAATTTCTCTGCAGCTTTGTTCTAAATAGACGTTCTTCCATCCTGAAGTTGTGCCTTCTTGTTCTAGACTCCCCAACCATGGGAAATAAGTTTGCCATACATCTGTTCAGGCCTTTTAACATTCAGAATGTATCAATGAGACCCCCCCTCATTCTCTTGAACTCCAGGGAATACTGCCAGATGCTCCTCATACGGTAACCCTTTCATTCTTGGAATCATTCTCGTGAATCTTCTCCAAATCCTTTTCAATGTCAGTATTTCCTTCTAAAATAAGGAGCCCAAAACTGCACACAATACTCCTTGTGTGATCTTATGAGTGCCTTATAGAGCCTCAACATCACATCCCCACTCTCTGTTTTCTGCCAATCAGCCAATGCTCCACCCATGCTAGTAACGTTCCTGTAATTCCATGGGCTCTTATCTTGCAAAACAGCCTCATGTGCGGCACTGTATCAAAGGCCTTCTGAAAATCCAGGTACACCACATCTACTACATCTCCTTCGTCTACCCTGCTCATAATTTCCTCAAAAAGCTTCAGTAGGTTAGTCGGGCAGGATTGTCCTTTTAGGAAACCATACTGGCTTTGGCCAATCTTGCATATGCCTCCAGATACTCTGTAATCTCATCCCTAACAATTGATTCCAATAACTTTCCAACCACTGATGTCAGGCTAACAGGTCTATAGTTTCCTTTCTGCTTCCTCCCACCCTTCTTAAATAGTGAAGTAACACTTGCAATTTTCCAGTCATCCGGTACAATGCCAGAGTCTATCGATTCTTGAAAGATCACTGTTAATGCCTCCGCAATCTCTCCAGCTACTTCCTTTAGAACCCAAGGGTGCATTCCATCAGATCCAGGAGATTTATCCATGCTCAGACAATTAAGCTTCCTATGCACCTTCTCAGTTGTAATTTTCACTGCATGTACTTCACTTCCCTGACACTCTTGAATGCCCGGTGTACTGCAGATGTCTTCTACTGTGAAGACTGATGCAAAAGATGCATTCGGTTCCTCTGCCACCTCTGAGTCTCTTTTTACAATATCTCCAGTGTCATTTTGTATTGGTCCTATATCTACCCTCAACTCTCTTTTACCCTTTATATAGTTTGTCTATCTTGAGATGAAAAGCATAGAAGAAATAAATCAATTTTTTTCATGAGGTTTGATACAGTAAAAGCGGAAGTACTGGAAATCTTGGTAGTATCGATAAAGTGCATATGCTATCCTAGTACAAACAGAAAAAATTATTATCTATTGTGGTGTGAAGAGGATGAAAAGAAGAATCTTAGACATTCAGGGAGAGTACCTGGAGAGATCATAGAACAATGATCAGGTGAGGGTGGGGTGAGGTGCTGGCTATATTGTTGGGCTAATGGTGGATCGCAGTGGGGAGGACTCTGGACAAGTGAGACAATATGGATCTGGATATAATCTATTGTGAGAGGGACTGGACAAGGAAGAAATACATGTTGGCATTGACTGGTTGGGCTAAAGGCCTGTTTCTGCACTGTAGTGCTCTATGACTCTAAGACATGGGTTCCTAATCTGGGGTCCAAGGACTCTTTGCTTAATGGTATTGGTCCATGGCATAAAAATGGTTGAGGAGCCCTGCTCTAAGCCTTCAAGTCTGGGACTTTAGGTCAGAGTGGGGCTGGGAGAAAGGCAGATATTGCTACATCTTCATGAACATGTTACTTATTAAATTAGTGGTGGAGGCAAATCAGCACTAATTGTTTATGTTGTTCAATCAACAAGAGGGTATATTCTTTTACTGGTCTGGGCTGTATGCTGATGACTGTGAATGAATGAACATGCAGAATTCATAGAGAGCTGCGACTTCCACTGGCTGAAGAGTCCAGAACAGGTGTGGCGGGTTGTCACAGACTGACACAAATCATTCAGGCCAGAAATCAAGAGACTCTTCACTCAAAGGATGACGATTCTTTGAATTTCTCTTCTTAGATGGCTAAGATCAATAGAATTTTGGATAAGCAAAGAATGATGGTATACAGGAAACAAGGAGGAGATGGAAAATCCAATGTGATTGTAATGGATGTGAAGCAATGTCAGGAGTATACATAGCCTTCTCCTGCTCAAAGTTCCCACATTTGCACCTTACTTTTGCTCCCTGCCTGGAACACCATGAAGTTATCCTTGTTTTTGATTTGTTACGAACTGTAGCATTTTAGAAATAAACCAGCAACAAGAGATTTCACACTGAGTTGGGTTTTGATGTTAAAACCACTATCTTTATTAGTGTCTACTTATAATACCGTAACTTAACCAAGATAAACAAATGCTAACAGTGTTATGTGTATATATGTGCAATATAGCTCCTAAACTAAGTTAAGCTTGGGGAAATAAAGCTTAAAGTCTTAAGATGGTAAAGTAGGGAAAGTTCAGTCATCCACGGAATAAGCGATAGGAGAGAAATATTTGTAATCCAGGGTGAAACATAGAGAAAAGGTGGTTACATTGAATTCCACATACGAATTCCACACATGAGTTATCACCGAAATTGATCTGTCACAGGGATATCGTCTTCAAGGGATTACCACACAACATACCCAGGCAAGGGTTAACACATGAGTGGTCTCCACAGGATATCCTGAAAAATCCACTCCTTTGGGATTTTACGAAGTGACAGACACACATTCTGTTATGCACTCTGTGTCGATCTTTAACCCACCCTTGTGGGCATAAGAGAGTTCCAAACCTTAGCTGCGACAAGCTGAAGCTACCAGCTTCCCAGTTTCTCTCTCGCTCTCCCTCTCGACTGACTTCTGACCGTGACTGCCTGTGTCCTTGTTTTAAAGTTAAGCGAGCTGCAAGTCAGTCAATGAACAACATCAGAGTCCCGCCTCATTTAGGTGCTCTTGAAGTGACTGTCCACAGTAAACGAAACCTGCCAGTTTCGTAACAGGTTGTAGGATAAATTATTCTGTAATGCCCTTTAGGGATTGTATATCTGCAGAAATGTTTACAGTGCACACAGAAAAGTTTACTTTACACATACAAGAGAAAACGAAAGGAAAGCTAAAGCTTATGGAATGGATTAACATTTTCAACACAACAGGAAGCACTATTGAAAATTTACCTAAAATGAGAGTATACTCAAGTCTCATTAAAGACAATTGAATTACCCTTGATGTATCAGGAAACAATCAAAGAAATTGGATTTGGTCCTGGAGAGTTGAATTCTATATATTTTAGGCTCAATAATGTAGGCAATAAAATATAATGCTTTGTGAAGAAAATGTGCATTATTTGAACTCCCAGTGGTGGAATTTTTATTCTTGTTTTCTAATATTCAGCAATAATAAAGGAAATTCAGATACTGTTAAGTTGCAAACCAAGATTTTGAGCTTGTGTGAATTTAACGTTGATGTCATAAACACATACAGGGCTGGACTTCTCCAATAACACTGGGCCAGTGGGAGTGACCACTGAACTCTGTTAGGAATATAGCAGAGCCAGCGAGACCTTGCTAAGTGGTGCTGAGAGCTCTGCATTGTATTTGCATCTAATGGGTATGAAGTTGGGTGTGGCAGGTTGGACCTTTCCACAAAGGGTGCTCGATCTCAGAAACACTATATTCCAGAGGTCTAAGTATTTGCATGGTTAAAGAGAAGATAGATAAATTTTTGAAAGGGAGGGAAATTGAAGGTTATGCAGAACTGGCACAGAAGACGAGTCAAAGCCCAGGGCAGATTCAGCATGAGCACATAAAATGGCGAGGCAGGTTTGAGGGAGCAGAAAGGAGCAGGAGTAAGCTTTATTCTTTTCTTCTTCTGGCCCAGCCGACACATCAAGCCCTTACAACAGGAATTCTGCAGATGCTGGAAATTCAAGCAACTTTGATGTGTGTTACATCAAGCCCTTGTTTCTTCTCAGTAATAACACTCATGAAATATATGAAAAGGAAGCATAACTTTCAATCAACTGCATTGGTGGTGCTTCTTCCTGCACCTTTGCGGAGCTCGTCGACTTTATCGACTTTGCCTCCAACTTCCACCCTGCTCTCAAATTTATCTGGTTGATTTCCGACACCCCCTCCCCTTTCTTGATCTATCTGTCTGTATCTCTGCGCACAGCTTATCTACTGATGTTTTTATAAATCTACTGACTCTCACACCTAGCTGGACTATACCTCTTGTCAACCAATTATTTGTAAAAATGCCATCTCCTTCACTCAGTTCCTCTATCTCCACTCAATCTGCTCTCTGGATGAGGCTTTTCATTTCAGAATTAATGAGATGTCCTGCTTCTTCAAAGAAAGGGGCTTTCCTTCCATCACCATCAACGCTGCCCTCGACTGTATCTCTTCCATTTTATGCACACCTGCCCTCACGCCATCCTCCCACGACCCCACCAGCCTCCGCGTCCAGCACATAATTCTCCGTAACGTCTACTATCTCCAACAGGATCCAACCAACAAGCACCTCTTTACCTCCCCCCCTCCCACTTTTAGCTTTCCACAGGAATTGCTCCCTACACAACTTCCTTGTCCACTCATACCTCCCCTCTGATCTCCCTTCTGGAACTTACCCTTGCAAGTGGAATAAGTGCTACACCAACCCCTACATCCCCTCTCTCACTACCATTCGGGGCCCCAAAACAGGTCCTTCCAGGTGAGGCAACAGCTCATCTGTGAGCCTGTTGGGGTAATATACTATATTCCATGCACAGGGTGTGGCCCCCTGTATATCGGTGAGACTCGGCCTAGATTGGGAGACTGCTTCACCGAGCACCTATTTGCTTGATGTCCGCCAGAAAAAGTGGGATCTCCCAGTGGCACCCATTTTAATTTCACTTCCCATTCCCATTCCAACATGTCAGTACATGGCCTCCTGGCCTCGTCTACTGCTACGATAAGGCCTCACTCAGGTTTGAGGACCGACACCTTATTCCGTCTGGGTAGCCTCCAACCTAAAGGAATGAACATCAATTTCTTGAACTTTTGGTAATACCCAACTTCCTTTCCTTCACCATTCCCCATTCCCATTTCCTTCTCTCACTTTGTCTTCCTACCAGCCCATTCCCTCCCCCTTCCCTTTCTTCCATGGTCTTCTGTCCTTTCCTAACAGATTCCCCCTTCTCCAGGCCTTTATCTCTTCCACCAAATGGCTTCCCGGCTCTTTGCTTTATCCCTTCCCTTCCCAGTTTCACCTATCACCTTATATTTCTTCTTCGCCTCCTTCCATCTTCTTACTCTGACTTCTCATCTTTTTTCTTCTGTCCTGATGAAGGATCTTGGGCCCAAAACCTTGGCAGTTTACACTTATCCACAGATACTGCCTGGTCTGCTGAGTTCCTCCAGCATTTTGTGTGTGCTGCTTGGATTTCTGGTATCTGCAGATCGTCTCTAGTTCATAACTTTAAGTGTCAATTCTTGAAGTTAGTGCTAACTTTTCCTTAGGAAATTAAGTTCTTGACTGGCTGATTTTTGTAAGGTGCCTGGGTGTATGAAAAGCCTATTGAATTTCACATGTCAAAATGAAAAAGAAGCATTTGTGATGCCCTGCTTTGCACGCAGCTATCAGGCACACTGCTGGGAAGCTTTTTTAACTTTGCATCCCTCTGCTGCTTTAAGGTAGTTAATTGAGTCGCCTGGCAACTGTTCAAACCTACCTGCTAAGTGGTAAAATAACTTAAATGAATGGATCTGTACTTCAGTGTAAATTATTCAAGCCTAGTATCTCGTTAAGTATCTTTTCACCTATTGTAAACTGCTTTAATTTGTCCTGATCTGCAATTATAAATCCACTTTTCATTTCCTTACTCGGCATGGAACAACTTCTTGAAGCAATTTATATGTCTCTAAAGCACAGAGGGAGTTTTGAAGGCAAAGGAGATGTTGGAACTGGAGGTATCCCATTACCTGCGGTAGAGGGAAATGATGTTAATACCAGGCCCCTGTTCACATTGTGAACTTAGTTTCCATCGTGGCATTGAAGGTTTTCTATTTATTATATGAGCATTAGAAATCAGTTCCGCTATTATGTCACTATTGGCTTTAGTTCAATATGGGAACAGATCGCAACATTAGCATCATTTCATGATGCCATAAATAATAGAATGCTAGTAGTTCACTATCTTCTCTGCACTCTTCCCCTGTCATGCTTTAGAAAATATAGACTTTTTTTCCAAAATATATGCCTTAGCAAAATAAAAGGAAAATTGTAATTTTCTTTCAAATAAAGGGATAAAATAAAGTAGCTTAAGAAGAAGGCATTGATATTCAGCATAATGATGTGCTCAAACAATGTAGGCGCAAGTACAAATCCTGCTCCTGATACATTCCTCTCCTTTCTGATACCTTCCCTTAATGGGTAGATTTGAGCCGTTGCCAGGTTACCCAATTGGCTACTTAAAGCAGCAAAAAGATATGAAGTTAAAAAGCTCCTTTTCAGCAATTCTACCTGTTCTCTAATGGCAAAGTAGGGCACTAATGGTTCATTTTCTTTTATCTTTGATTGAATCATTTACAGGACATCTCAAATTGCCCTTATGACGATGACCATGAACTTTCTTCTTGAACTCCCACTGTGCACTTAAATTGTTCCAGAATACATAACCAAATTTAAAGAATAGTTATATACTCCAAAGGTGTGATGGAATGCGATTTGAAAGCACATTTGCAAGTGATGATGCTCTTATCTATCAGTCATCTAGTACCTCGATGTTACAGAGCTCATGAGATGTGTCAGAGAAGCCCTGGGACACACTTCTGATCTATCCTTCTTCTCTTAAGTCTGAACTTAATGAGAGATTTCAGTATGGATTGAGTTGGAAACAAATGCCAAATCGTATATTTGGAAAAAATAAACTCATGGGAATAGATAAGAAGGCATACCAGTTTGGGCTCAAGCCTCTGAAATGAGTTGTTCAGCAGTTAACTGCTGCAATGAGCACTCCTTATTAGTTTGAGTATACTGTAAGAGACTGAAAAGTGAGCAAACTAGAATCAGTTTTTTTCTTGGTAGATCATGCAAGGAAAACTAAGTGAGTACGGGCCATGGACAGTGGGGAAGAAATCAAGGGAAGAAAGGCCAAAGGGTATAGGAATGCAGGGATTGGGAAGGAGGGGACAGGAGAGAGGGGTGGAGGGAATTATCCTGTACCTGTTTTAAAGTTGGTGTTATTATGTGTGAGTTTGTGGAATCTAGCCAGCGTGATGAGTAACAATCGGTTAGCATGCTATGGTGGATCAAACTCAGGGGGCAGAGTGGAGTGCCATTGAATGAGAGATTCTTCCATTTACACTCAATTATCTGAGTAAACAATCTCTGCCAGCTACCTATATGCAACCTTATATATCACAAGCATTCAAATAAACTAAGTCCTCCAGCAAACAGCCAGTTTGTGCCAAGTACTCAGCCGTTAGCCAACTCTAAGAATAATCCTGCTGCAGATATAATTACATCAGCATGCAGGAGCAGATCTTGAAATAAAGCAATGTGGGCCACAAATCAGCAATGACATTGAGATAAATCAAAAACCTGCCTGCTCTGCATGAAGTTGATGACTGTTAAGTGCCTGTGCACAGAATTCTTGAACAAGAAGTTGTCTTGCATATTTTCGATTAAACATTTACAAGAAATTCTCCAATCAACTTGAAATCCAATATCCCAGATGATCGAAGTGTGAACACAATAAATTATGTCCAATTCTTACTATATTGCATATAAATCCTGTTGAGTTATGAGATGAGGTGCAAGATGGAAGAAGGCCATAAGACTATAAAACATAAAAGCACAATGATGCTATTTGGCATATCGAGTCTGTTCTGCCATTTGATTAAGGCTGATTTATTTTCCTTCTCAACTCCATTTTCCTGCCTTCTCCACATAACATCTGGTGCCCTTGCTAATCAGCAACCTATCAATCTCTACTTTAAATATACACAAATACTTGACCCCAATACCCACCTGTGGTAATGAAGTCCACAGATTCCCACTCTGGCTAAATAAACTTCTTCTTATCTCTGTCTTAAATGGACATCCTTCTATTCTGAGGTGTGCACTCTTGTCCTAGAACAGCCCATTTTGGGAACATCACATCATTGATATAATGTGCATCCTTGTTTGTCATATATGTTAATGATCTGGATGATGGGGTGGTAAATTGGATTAGTAAGTATGCAGATGATACTAAGGTAGGTGGTGTTGTGGATGATGAAGTAGGTTTTCAAAGCTTGCAGAGAGATTTAGGACAGTTAGAAGAGTGGGCTGAAAGATGGCAGATGGAGTTTAATGCTGAAAAATGTGAGGTGCTACATTTTGGTAGGACTAATCAAAATAGGACATACATGATAAATGGAAGTGCATTGAAGAATGCTATAGAACAGAGGGATCTAGGAATAATGGTACATAGTTCCGTGAAGGTGGAATCTCATGTGGATAGGGTGGTGAAGAAAGCTTTTGATACGCTGGCCTTTATTAATCAGAACATTGAGTACAGGAGTTGGGATGTAATGTTGAAATTGTATAAGGCATTGGTAAGGCCAAATTTGGAGTATTTTGTGCAGTTCTGGTCACCGAATTATAGGAAAAATGTCAATAAAATTGAGAGAGTACAGAGAAGGATTACTAAAATATTTCCTGGGTTTCATCTCCTAAGTTACAGAAAAAGGTTGAACAAATTACGTCTTTATTCTTTGGAGTGTAGAAAGTTGAGGGGGGACTTGATAGAGGTGTTTAAAATTATGAAGGGGATTGATAGAGTTGATGTGGATAGGCTTTTTCCGTTGAGAGTGGGGAAGATTCAAACAAGAGGATATGAGTTGAGAGTTAAAGGACAAAAGTTTAGGGGTAACATGAGGGGGAACTTCTTTACTCAGAGAGTGGTAGCTGTGTGGAACGAGCTTCCAACGGAAGTGGTTGAGGCAGGTTCGATGTTGTCAGTGGCCACTTTAAATAGTACATCCACTCGTTAATTGCAAGTATCTAATCCTGTGGCAAAACTCAATGCATAAAAGCATGCAGACATGATCAAGAGGTTGAGCTTGTTGCTTGGACCGGAATGGGGAAGGAATGTGATCTAAGTGACTTTGACTGTAGAATAACTGTTTGTGCCAGATGGGGTGGTTTGAGTATCTCTGAAATTGCTGATTTCCTTGATGTTCATGCACAACAGCTTCTAGAGCTTACAGAGAATGGTGCAAAAAAAAATTCTAGTGAGCGGCAGTTCTGTAGGCGAAAACAAGTTGTTAATGAGAGAGGTCAGAAGAGAATGCCCAGACTGGTTCATGCTGACAGGAAGGTGATATGCATTACATGCAGTGGTGTGTAGAAGAATGCACAACACAGCAAACCTTGAAGTGGGTAGGCTACAGCAGCAGAAGACCATGACATACACTCAATGGCTTCTTTATTAGGTACAGGACCAATTAGTACTCAAGTGTTAATAAAGTAGCCAATGAGTGTATAACCCCATTGTAAATGTATAGTTCATTTGAAATAGTATTCCTGATTAAAATGTAATCCTATTATAACTATTGCACTTGCATGATTACTCGGGATATATTTCAAAATTGTGATTTAATAGCTTACAAAAATTATATCAGGGATCTGATACAGAAACTAAACAGGCGTGGGGGATAAAACTGAAGCCTGTTTGCTTAAAAGCCAAGGGAGGAGAGAGGTGTTCAAAGATGAGTTCTAGCTCAAAGGATAAGCTGTAAATGGCTGATGATGCTTTAATTTAAAAGAACTCTGAACCAATAAAGATATTGCAATTAGGGGAAGGTCATCCAGCAGTCACTAGAAGTTGTGTCTCATCAGATTTCTTTGCAGATTATCCCCCAAGGCAGTCCCCAAGAGATGATAGAGAGAAAGGAAAGAGTATCATAGCACCATCTGTTATGTAAAGATACTAAAGTCTTTTAACCTCAGGCAGAAGTACATTACTACAGAATAAGGCATTCTGCTCTGTTTGCTAAATCCCCGGTCAGAACATTGACACAGCTGGCAACAATTCAATTACTGGCCCAGTGTAAATGTTGGTAGGTAGGGGACATGATACAGTGCAACACCTGAAAATGGAGAGGGCTCTTTTGCATTACGGCGTCTCTGCTGCAAGTTGAACATCGGGTTTTCATGTAACCTGCCGGTGAGCACACAAACACAGAAAATATCTTTACCGTATTTCAGTGGTAGTGAAGTGGAGTTGTATCTCATGCTAATGCTGTTTGTAAAGTCACTTTGACATTGCAGTCTTCCATTCACAGTCTAGAAGTGTGTTGTTGGGTTCCACAGTGAGATTTCCTGCTCTGTCAGCTTCAGTGCACACTATTGATTTGATCTATTGAAAGTTCTCGCAGCCTATATAACTTAGCAAAGCAGCTGTAATCGCAGAAGCTAGCCCTGGGAGCACACAACACTGCAATAATAAGCAGGGTGGAAAACACTTCTGGTGAATGAGAGTGACCTGGAGAAAGAGTACACCAGAAGGCAAGTTTGCTAGATAGATTTGCATTCCTGAGTTGCCAGAGAGGTCTCCATAAAAGAAACAAAACATAGGTGTATTTCACAGGTCTGCACAATGTAGGCCAAGGCCAAGGCCCAAGCTCACCCAGAAAGAAAAGCTGACCCTAGCCCAGACAGAAGCAGCTAAGATAATGAAAAGTCATTCAAAAAGATGAAAAAAAATGGCAGTCTGGAATGATCATGATGAAGCATGCTGTGTTTTTAATATTTCAGTGGTATTTGAGTAATATTATAAATATACTGCGTGATGAAGCATTTTTATTTGTTTCAAAAATTTATTCTGTGTTATATGTAAAAAATATGAATTGCATACATCATGATGCGACCATGTGATATATGTATGCCTCGCCTAAAGATGAAAAATAAAGTTAGACTCACATTCCCAGCTCTGTGTTTTTGCTTTCAGAATTACAAAACATAACACTAAGAACCTGAGTTTAACTGTCCCTCCGACCTCCACAGGCAAAATAATCCAGGGATAGGAGTGAATTTGAGTTTGAGAGTGCAGGAATTCATGGTCTAATTGTGGACAAGGAAACTCAAAAGGGAATTAAAGGCGCAGACCACAGTACTCTGCAAAAGTCTTAGACACGTGTATAGCTAGGGTGCTTAAGACTTTTGCACAGTACCGTATTTGTCAATGTGGAGCAGAGAGCAGGTTTGAAAATCTGGTAAGGAGCAAAGGATGTTGGGAATGGTGAAGTTGGAGTGCTGCGGGAGAGGTGTGGGACAGGTGTCAGAGATGGAATGTCAGGAGTTGGGAGTGGGTGTGGTAGTATGGGTGCAGACACACCTAGCCCTGAGACACCAGGCAGGTTCATTTGACTCCAAACATTTGGATTATTGATCATTACAGAATGTACAGAATTACGGAATGTCTCTCTGGTGCTTCCTGTGCCCTCCCCTCTCTCTTCCCCTTTTTCTAACCATGATTCTCCTATCCCTGACCCCTTCCCATTTTCAGTCCATAATAGAGACCCATATCAGAATCAGGTTTATCATCATTCACGTATGTTATGAAATTTGTTTCTTTTTATGTCCTCTGTACAGTGCAATGCATAAAATTACAACAGAGCTGTGCAAAAGTCTTAGGCTCCCTAGCTATATATGTTCCTAAGACTTTTGCACAGTAAAGTATCTGGTAAGATAACCTTGTCATCGCAATGAATTGCCTTTGCAATGTTCCTCTATTGTTTTTGAGGTAAGAGGACGTAGACGGCACCCTATACAACTGTAGAAGATGTCACTAAACTTTTAGATAGTAGAAGAAAGACAAGCTGATGAAGTTGTTATTTGAAGGGATAAATCAGACTAAGGCTGGAATACGAATTTGAACGAAGCAAAGTGACTCTCAAAACAACAAAGGAAAGGTTTAGAGAACTCTTAAAGCTATTGGTAGAGCATCTCAAAGGTCCTGGGACAAGAAAGAAGTAGCTGATTGCAATATCTAACAGAGTTAGATGTCAGAGCATAATGAAGTATTGGACAGGATCATCAAATGATTCATCAGGACAGAGGTGCCATTGGTATTTATGCCAGGAGCTATGCTCATTAACATTATTGTAATGTTTATCCAGCAATAAAACTCAAAGACTTGGATGTAATTTTGAAGAAATGTTGGTCTATATGCACAGATGTCTATGAAATCATGCCCAGAGACTATCTGGGGCAAATGTTATATTAGTATTCAAAAGGAGCCTCAGCATCAGCTAGGTATAGCCTTACGACTGTTATGAGAAAACTTTTTTGAATAGGTATTTTACATAGCTTCATGAATAGAAAACATGTTATAATGAACATTCAGCTTGGCAATGGAAAAGTAATGACAGCTCCTAATTGTGAGTTGGGATATTACTTGGTTGTTGGTTAAAAATTGCTGGTCGTCAATCATCTATTTGAGTTTGTACAATGTTATTTGACAAGTCACCAAATTGTCAGCCACATGGACCATTGTTAAGACTGCTGTAGTTGTCACCATGTTTAGACCATCATGACACATAATTCCTGTGTGCTCCTTACTTAACCTGCCACTCTTTTCCCTTTCAATGTGAGCTGTGCCCTCAACAACAGAATAGAGATTGGTCTCTTGCAACCATGTACTAAATGATGTCTTCCTAATTATTATTCTTCTGAACAATGGATGCATTACTAGGAGTATATTGGGCAGACAACTCAATTACAGAGCAAAAACATTCAAACACAAAAGAGGAAGGAACCTGTCACTATCAGTGTGATCAGAAACAGCCACAGATTCTCATGAACTGTCTGTCCCACTCCCATCAGGGAGAAAGCTATGCAGTATCCATACCAGGACCACCAGACTCAAGAACAGTTACCATCCCTCAGCAGTAAGGCTGACCAAAACCTCCGATCATTAACCTATCCCACCACACCACCCACCATCACTACTTTATCACTTTCTGTCAGAGTAACCTTATGCATAGACACTCCTGTGCCTATCATCATTCCTGTATCTATCATCTCTGTTCAATTTTCTGAGATTTATGTGACTGGACTGTGACCTTATATTGGTTTCCTTCAGCTTTTTTGGTATGTTCTTTCTTATGGCCGATTTGCGGATGGTTGATCTGTAACTTCTTTATGTGTGGGTGGAGGGGTTTTTTGATGTGACTGTCACTGTTCTTTTTTGCAAGTGAGGGGGTTGGTCGCTGTCTTTTCAGTGGGGAAGAGGGGCAGGGATTGTTATTGTGGTTTTTTTGGGAGGGAGTCGGGGATTGTTATTGCTGCTGTTTTCCTTCTGTGCAGGAGGGAGTCAGGGATTGTTATTGTCACTGTTATTCTTCTGCGATGAGGGGGTTGTGGATTCAAGGGTTTGTGGGTTTTGTTTCTTTTACTTTTTCATATGTATTTCATGGCTATCTGGAGAAGGAAAATATCAGGGTTGTATTGTGCATGCATACTTTGACAATAAAATGAACCTTAAACCTTGACCTGTGAAACTTTACTTACATACAATCAATCTTGTATATAAGCTATCTTATGTACTTACATTTATTGTATTTTTTGTGCTGCATTCGATTAGGATAACAATTATTTTGTTCTTCTTTATATTTGTGTACTGGAAATAACATTAAACAATATTAAATGTTCTTGATTATTTTCCAAAGTGCATACCCATGAACTGGATGCCATTTCTGAGTAAAAGTGAGAGTAAGAGTTCGGCACGGACTAGAGGGGCCGAGATGGCCTGTTCTGTGCTGTAATTGTTTTATGGTTATATGGTTATATGGTTAGATAGAATCTTTTGCTAGTAGCAGCAGATTTCAGTTGTTCACTCTATGATGCTATTAGAAATTGCCTCACAGTGCAGCACGTGCAGCACTTTTGAGTTATGAGTCTCTCATATATACAAAAGAATAACCATAACTCACTAGTGCCAAATAGAAATCCTCTGTGTAATCATCGAAGTCAGAAACTTCCAATTGAATGCAGGATGATTTCACAGACAAACAAAATATGGTGCTCCTTACTTCATTGACCTCCTTTGGTTGATTCCCTTGACCATTTTTGCCATTTCAAAAATGAAAGGGGTTTACATAAAGGTGGAACCAGTTTCACAAAAAACTGTGCATAAAATTCAAATTCTCTGCAGGTTTCAGACAGACACCCAACTGTGTTTTAAATTCAGCTTTACAGATCACAGCCCAGATGCTCCATCATCACGATGAGTTTGAGTGGGTGCACCATTACTACTGTTCAACATCAAATGTTTTTAAAACTGCGATCTTTGTGCTTGGTGCCCCACTATCTTCACGATGATGATCCAATTTTTTTAAGTGGTATGTTCCACATGCAAATGGGGATCAAAAGACCCTAGCCCCAGAATATCTCATGATGTAATGGTGATACTTCCAGTACTGAAATACTGAGGTGTTATTTTGAAGTGATGGGAGGTGCAGGCTTGCTCGACTGAGGCAACACTCAGAGTTCTTGCACTCTGTGTGCCTGGAAAATCTGTTCACTTCTGAGTGATTGTGAGGGATGTGATACTTCATATATGTGACCAAGTCTTCAACAGCCAGCCACGTGAGGCAGAATGATGTTATTCAATTTACAATCTAATCTTGCTTTTGTTGTAGGCTTGGCATGGCTTCCTTACTCAATGGTATCAGCGGGGTCCACAAATGACAATGTAAGTATCAATACATCTCAATTTATTTGGCTTACTGGAGATATACAAGAGCTGAATTGAGCTCGAGTAAGTAACAGGCAGAGCTGGTTCAGGTAAATGAGAATAATAAGCTATTCCATCATACTTAATATTGCACTATTATCCTGTGAAGCTTCAGGTTATTCTCCTGAAAATGTTAATTCCAAAATTTGAGAAGTCATCCAAGCTGTTGCAGTTTTGGAACAATGCACCAATCAACTACAAGCTTGTCTGCAACTTTCTGATTAAATGAGAATGGGGCATGAGCTTTAAATTTAATTGGACGTTTGACTGGAAGCACTTCCTTTGTATGTCATATCATGGGCTTGGTATAGATGATGCCTTTTCAATAGCTGTGATTACACAGAAATCTGCCCCAGTTTGTGCTAATGTTGAAAGGTTTCTGATTCAGGGTTTATGAGTCTAAACCCCAGCTGAGACTGTGATCATAAACTCAGTGATGAAAATGCACTGCATTGTCATGGTAGCTGTGAAAGCAAACAACCAAGTGCAAGCTAATTCAGTACATGCCGAAAAGTAGAGCAAAGAACTTCTACTGTCCTGTCAAAAAGTTATCCCTCAATCAAGTAGAAACATTCATCTTGTGACTTACTTAACTTATCTATTTGTGGGGCCCTTCTGTTGCTCAGTCCATACACGAGAAAAATTGTTCATTTGTTGTTTGCAAAGTGTTTGAGAAAGTTACAAGGAAGTATTTTCTTTAAAACTGACCCTGCATACAACTTTGACGAGTAATATCCACAATAAAACTTTCAGCCGGTTGAAAACTTCTATCAGACTTTGGAGAATAGCAGGAAATGCTCACCAGGATGCTGGCTGGATTAGAGAAATTAGCTACAAGGAGAAGCTGGACAAACCTAGGTTGATTTCTCAGGAGTGTTGGGGGCTCATCGGTGACCTGACAGAAGTATATAAAATTATGAGAGACGTTGTTGGGGTAGATAGTCCAAGGTAGAAATGTCAAATACTAGAGGGATCAGCTTTAAGGTGAAAAGAGGAAAGTTTAAAAGACATTTATGTGGCATTCTTTTTAATATACAGAGGGTGCTAAGTGCTTGGAACATGCTACCGGGGTGGTGGTGAAAGCAGATGTGACTGCAAAACTTAGGAAGCAGGTAGACAGACAGACACATAAAAAGAGAACATGTAGGCACCTGGTTAGCAGTAAAATTGAGGGCCAAAGGGACTATTTTTGTCTCTGCTGTTCTATATTCCATGTTCAATGACAGGATCCCAGAAAAAGATCAAAAACACTCAATACTGTCTATCTGAAGACTCTTTCAGCAATTAACATATCACAACAACTGATATAGACTTCAGCTGCAATGCTTGCAAAATGATAATGTAATTGGAAAAGGCACTTCAGTATAGATGAGTGCAAGGTAAAATACATTAGCAGGAAATAAAAAAAAACATACATCCTTTATATTATGTCCAAATGGGCCAGAATAACAATGGCAGCCAGAGATACAGTTTAATAAAACTAGCAGAATGAAACAAATAATAACTAAGTCACTGGGGTTGCTGTTGAGAGGGATAGAGTTGAAACGCAAACAATTTAATTTAAATTTGTAAAGCATGATAGTTAGGCTGTACCTGGAATATTGATAAAGGTTCCAGTTTCCATATTACAGAAAGTACTTGGAACTCCAGAGAAGGTGTATTTTTTTTTACTGAAATTGAAGCTCTAACCTGATTGATTAGTACAGGAACAAGAGTGAAAGCTTACATGATGGAGATGTTTGAAACAATGGAGCTATTTCATAGGGTAAACACTGAACAGATATTTCCACAAGATGAGAGCAAGGGACAATAAATATAACAAATATACAGGGAAAACAGAAAAGGGTTAAAATATGGAACTTGCTTTCAGAATATGGAACTTGTGGGATTAATATTTACAACGTACCTTGGGAGACACATTGAGAATAGACATTTCTGTTAATATAGTTCAATGAAATTGTGGGTAAGGAGCCTGGTACGGACATGAATACTTTTAGGAACAAATGACATATTTCATGGCTGGAAGCATTATAATATATTGTTACATGAGGAAAATAGCTAGAAGAAAATATAACTCTGGAACTGTAAACAGATTAACTGTTAATCTGCCGAAAGAAATCTTTGACATTTTTGGGTGGCGAAAGAAAAACTGAATGAAATATTTCAGTTGTTGGGGATTTGAAGAAAACACATACTCAAAGATTTTCATTTATTTGTAGCTCTGCAGCTGACTGTCCCCGATGTCAAACTGATGAAGCTGAATATCACTAGCTTCTCAAATCCTGGAATATAACTAGAGGACTCCTTGTAGAAGAAATACGAGTTTCAAACTGAATTTTTATCTCCCTTTAAAAAAAATCACTTCATTTCCATCAAATGCTCGAACATAGCATCATGGCATTGTAAAATTGTTCCATCTTGTCACACTATCATTTTGCCTGGAGAGTCACAAGTCTGCGGAAATAGACTTTGTTAATAGTGGGTTTTTTTTGCAAATCCGATTCTCAGATTTAGGTTCTCCCACCATCATTCATACTTGGCAATGCAGGTAACCTAACCAACTTTATTGAGTAGCAACCGAGATCATGCCTACTTGCAAATCATTTGAACCAACATTTCTTAAAGCATACGTATGTCCCTAGCTGCCTATATCTGATGTTATAATACTCACAGCATCTTATGTGTGTAGGGAAGTGGCAGACAGTGCAGTGTGTGGCGATGATATAGTTATTTTTGGTTTAGAAATAGTTATTTCTGTTTCCCATGCTTTTTTATGGTGATAAACTGAACTAAACAGCAAAGGGCAAGGACAGACTCAAGATAGATGTCTAACTGATGCCTGTCTGCTCAAAGTAAAGCAGCAGGGTGAAAGTACTGAGTGATTTGATATGTAATCCACAGAAACCTGCATGCACACATTTATGAATTTCCATCTGCCCTCTCCTTTTGATTCAGCTAAACACTGAATAGCTATCTTGTACAAAGGGATGAGACTACTAGGAATCAATTCTGCGGACAGGGTTCAATCATTGCAAAGCCAGGGCAGCAATTAATGACAACACAGCAAGGTAAATGCCACACAGGTTAATGCTGAGGAAACACTGCTGGCAATTTTTAACTCATCCCGATGGAAATCTGAAGAAAGCTGACGTGCAGATAACTAGGATTTACCATTCCTCCATTGAAGAATTTGGGGTGACCTCTATTACGAGTGGGCATTGACAATTGCATAAATTACCTGAAACAATGGAAAATAAACAGTTCTATCAACACCCAGTACTGCCCGGACAACACCAAATATATCAGATCTTCTGATCTCATCTCTTTGTGCCAGAGGTAATTTAAAGGAATCAATAAAGCTGGATGATACTCATTGAGAAGGCAAATACTCCCATGTAATAGGATGAGTACTTTATTTTACACTGCAGGCGATAACGTTCAGGAGGCTTCAAAGCTCCAGGTGTTAGAATTGCCCTCAGAAGTCAAAGGCAAACCCTTTTCAGAGAATGGCTATTTTACCACAACCTTGCCTTCTTTTAGTGATTAAATTATCTTCACTCTGATAACAATAAAGATAAGTGTGAAAATAAAGAGAGGTAATCACAGATAAAGTATGGTGACACAGCAGAAAGATTCCTTTAAAAGTCACTCTCAGGAGTTGCAAGTTCTGAGCCATCTGGATGTGTGCATTTGACACAATACCACTAAAACATACCTGTTCCTAATAAGAGATTTATTATTATTTAATTTGAGTTTTTTCAAGATGATGGAGTTAATTTAACAGTTTATCAGCTATTGATTTAATATTCTGATTAAAGATTGTTACCAAAGTATCAGTTTACTAGCATTCTTGTCTATTTAAAATGTCAAGGTACATTAAGATGTCATTTGGGGACTTGAGAATGTAATTCTGTGTTTCACAATTGCACTCAATACGGTGTCTCATTTTGAAAATGGATTTCTAGAGAACACATTATATGATAGTGAAGATCTAGAATATTATTTTTCTGCCATAAAATCTGTCCTTGGTATTCATTTAAATGTACAACTAGTTTTTTTTGCAAATTTTATTATAAAATCATAATAATTTCTCCAGACGACAAGCTGGTTTAAGAAATATTATTCAAAGCTGGTGGAAGTTGATTCTGTGATAATATTGTGCATGTGTTGGTGTCTCGCAATATATTTTTAACCAATAACAAGATACTTAAGTATCCTTTTACAGCAGTGGATCTTATTTCCCATTCACTAAAGTTAAACATCTTTGGATGTAAAATCATGACCTTCAGGATGCTCTGTTTGAACAGAGTTGTCTTCCACTTTGAAGTAAATTGTTTGATTTATGGTTGCACCTTTTGTCTTGGCAATAAAATTAAACCAGTCACATGTTGGTTAATAATTACAGCTTGTGCTTCAGATGAATTAACACCTGTTGGCCAACATCCTAAGGGGAGCCGTACATTTTCTGGAAGCTTTATTTTGTAAGCAATGTCAGCGGTGAATTGCTTTCAATAAATCACAGTATCAGAATTATACAGCACAAAATTTCAACAGCAATTCTCTTCTACAATCCATGAAATGGAGCAATGTTGCAACACTTATCCTGTGATTGATCAACTAAATTCAAATATAAAGTAAAATGTGTAGTACAAATGATTAAGAAAAAAATATTCCACTTGCTTGGTATATTCAATCAAGAAACTTCTGTATTTGGTAATCTACAAGCTGCATTTTCTTTGTTTTAGCTTTATTTTACATTGAATGGGAATTATATCATAGGAAATGTGTTGGGAAAGAGAACCTCCTGCCTGATTCCTTGCCAAGTGAGCTGATTTATGTGCCAATGTGCCATTTTTGGGCAAATTCTTAGCATTAGTAACAAGACCTTAAGATAGCTCTGAGTTCTACAGTGGCAGGGAGAAGACATTGATTGCGACCAGAGCTATCCAAAGATTGATATTGAGTTTGTTGCAGTCAGTTTTCTATGTCTGGGTTATCTAGTAATTCATGTAATTTTATAGAATATCTGAATATTTGATTTTATGTAGATTTCCTTGAAATGCATTTTATCTTTCTCACTTCATCCATTTCTAAATTCTATGTCACAGTCCCTTTGGCCAACAAAATCTGTGCTGATCATCAAATGGCCGTGTACAGTACTGTGCAAAAGCCTTCAGCACATGTAAAAAAATCTGTAAAGTGAAGATGCTTCCAAAATAATGAAATGAAAAGTTTCAAAACATCAAAAAAATAAAGAGGAGTAAACAATAAAAAAACTAAACCAAATCAATATTTGGTGTGAATACCAAATCAATAATTGGTATTAAATCAATATTTTGCTTTGCCTTAAAAACAGCATCAATTCACTTAGGTACACTGTTGGGCAATTTTATTAGAAAGTTGGCTGGTAGGTTGTTCCAAGTATCTTGGAGAATTTGCCACAGCTTTACTGCAGAGTTTGGCTATCTTACTTGCTTCTGTCTCTCCAGGGTATTGCAGATAATCTCGATGATCAGGGTTCTGTGGAGGCCATACCATCTGAAACTATATCAAAATCTAGGATGTCTAAGACTTCTGCACAGTACTATATGCCAATTCCATTTTCCTGTACTTAGCCTTTTGCCAAGCTGAAAAAACCTTCTTTATTCCCACTCTTTACCTTCTGTCAGTAAGCCAATCTACTGTATCTTTCCCATAATACCATTGGCTCTTATTTTGTTTAGCAGCCTCATGTATGGCACCTTGTCAAAGACTTTCTGGAAATCCAAATAAACAACATACTGACTCTCTTTTGACCATCCTGCTTGTTATTTCCTCAAAGAATTTAAACAAATTTGTCAAAGATTTCTCCTTATGGAAACTGTGCCGACTTCCGCCTATCTTATGTACCTCCAAGTACCCTGAAAACTCATCCTTAATAGTGGATTCCAAAATCCTCCCTACCACTGAAATTAAAATGAATAGTCTATAATTTCTTGCCTTTTGCCTCCCTCTCTTACAAAGAGTGGAATGACATTTGCAATTTTCCAGTCTTCTTGAACTACTCCAGGATCTAGATTTCTTTTTGAAAATCACTCTTAACGCCTTCACAATCTCTTCAGCTAACTCTTTCAGAACCAAGCTAACTCTTTCAGAACCATGGGGTCTAGTTCATCTGGTCCAAGTGGCTTATCCATCTTCAGACCTTTCAGATTCTCAAGCACCTTCGCTTTAGTTATAATAACGGCAATCACTTCTGCCCCATGACACTCTTGAATTTATATACTGCTTGTGCCTTCCACATTGAAGACTGACACAAAATACTTATTCAGTTTATCCCCCATTTCTTTATCCCCAATTACTGCCTCTCCAGTGCCATTTCCAACAGTCCAATATCCAGTCTTGCCTCTCTTTTAAAATTTATACACTTAGTGGTCACTTTATTAGACACCTCCTGTTCCTAATAAAGTAGACACAGAGTGTATGTTCATGGTCTTCTGCTGCAGTCACCCATCCATTTCAAGCTTTGACTTGTTGCGTCTTCAGACATGTTCTTCTGTAGTGTTGTAGCACATTTATTTGAGTCACTGTTGCTTTCCTGTAAGCTTGTACCAGTCTGGCCAACCTCCTCTGATCTCTCTCATTAACAAGCAACACACACAAAATGCTAGAAGAGCTCAGCAGACTAGGTGGCATCTATGGAAAAGAGTAAACAGTCGATGTTTTGGACCTGAAGAAGGATCTTGGCCCAAAACATTAACTATTTACTCTTTTACATTGTTGCTGCCTGTCCTGTTGAGTTCCTCCAGCAATTTATGTGTGTTGCTTGGATTTCCAGCATCTGCAGATTTTCTCATCTCTCTTTAACAAGGCATGTTTGCCCACAGAACGGCTGCTTACTAGATTTTTTTTTTTTGTTTTTCGCACTAGTCACTGTAAGCTCTAGAGAGTTGACCATGAAAATCCTAGGAGATTAGCACTTTTTGAGATACTCAAACCACCCTGTCTGGCACCAATAGATATTCCATAGTCAAACTCAGTAAGGTTACATTTCTTCTCCATTCTTCTGCCTTGGGGTTTAAAGTGTGTGTATGGATACTTAAACATTGTGAGAGTGTCTGTATCCACCATCTTCTTTCACATGAGAAAAATCCTTAGATTGCTTCTAAATCTCCTGCTCGTCACATTAAATTTGGCTTGAGATACTAGGAGATATGAAGTCTACTTCTGTGTATATACTTTACCTATGCACCTCATAATTTTGTCTATCTATGTTCTCACAAAATATTTAGCAAAGTAATTCTTTCTCAGTTCCCATTTTCTTTCTTCATGATTACTTTATTTTGGGAAATTTAAACTCCTCTTTTTCACATTCTAATTGTGCATATACAATCAAGTAATTTCCCAATATTAAACCTAACCACTGAACCACTAATCTACCTTTCTTTTTCAAAAGAAAATCAACATCATGTCTGTTATTTCAAAATGACTAAACTGAATTTCTACTATAATTGATTGTCAAGGTCCTCATAAGCTCGAAAACTGAAAGAATCATCATCTTAGTTCAAGAATCCAAGTTTCCTCCACCTACTGCTGCTGAAGAACAGGGGTTGTATCACATGAGAATGGAAATGTTAAACAGGAGTCTAGATGATATATTTCCACAATGTTCAAATGTTAAGGGACAGTTCCTTGCGCATGTGCAAAAAATATCCTGCAGTGTGAGGTAAGCAAGGCCTACATGGCTCTTGTAGGTGATTTGTGTTGGTGGATGGAAGGAAATAGAAGATGGCTTTGGTAACATAAAAACAGCCGTATTATTGAGTTGACTGCTGAAGGCTACATGATGTGTACTTGGATGGGTAATCTACCCAACAATACTCACTGCTCCTCTTTTGGTTCCTGCACCTTCTTCCTCTATTCCCTCTTGTTACTTGTACTCAACTCTGAACGATTTTTCCTTTAGCTCCTCCTACTTTTTTCCAAATTTAAGGGGTAGCCATGGGCATCCGCAAGGTCCCTAGCTATGCCTGTCTCTTTGTCGGCTATGTAGGACAATCCATGTTCAAAGCCGCCTCCAGTATTACTCCCCAACACTTCCTCTGCTATATTGATGACTGCATTGACACTGCTTCATGCATCCATGCTGAGCTCATCAATTTAATCAATTTTGCCTTTTAACTTCCACTGCCCTTAAATTCACTTGGTCCATCTCTGACACCTCCCTCCCCTTTCTCAATCACTCTTTCTCCATTTCAGGAGACAAACTGTTAACCAACATCTTATATAAACCTATGGATTCCCTTTAATATCTGGACTAAACTTTGCCCCACACTGTCTCCTGTTAAAATATTATTCTGTTTTCTCAGTTTCTATGCCTCCATCTCATCTGTTCCCAGGATGTGGTTTTCCATTCCAGGACATCAGAAATGTCCTCCATCTTCAAAGAATGGGGTTTCCCTCCCTCCACTATTCATGCTGCCCTCAGCCACATTGCCTCCGTTTCCTGAATATCCACGCTAGAGTTCCCCTTGTCCTTACCTACCATATCATCAGCTTCTGCATCCAACATATTCCTCTGCTACCTCCACCATCTCCAAAGGGTTCCTTGCACTAGAGATATCTTTATCTACCCCCACTCAGGTTTCTGCAGGGATATCTTCCTCCGTGGTTCATTGTCCATTCGCCCTTTGCCACTAATCTAGCTCCAGACACTTGTCCCTCCAAGTGGCCAAAGTGCCACACCTGCCCATACACCTCCTCCCTCACCTCCGTTAGGGCTCTAGGCAGTCCTTCCAGGTGAGGCAACACTTCAGCTGTGAATCTTCTTGGGTCGTCCGTTGTGTCCAGTGCTCCCGGTGCGGCCTCCTCTACACCAGGGGTCCTGAGCCTTTTTTGGTTTCATATTGACAATATTCTTGCAGACTGGCCAACCCAGGGGGGGCGGGGGGGGGTAGGGTTGCCAACGGAAAAGAGTAGCAGTCAAATACATTGCTTACCCCGAGAGGCTACCATGACCATGAAGCCTTGCGCGAGCACTAGTGCGTGTACATGCCGAGTTTTTCTACAAATTGTTTTTGGCGATTCTGTGGGGGGTGGGGTGGGGTTGTTAATCACGACCGGAATATAGGTGATAAGTGACTAATACACTCAATTTCGTTTCTAAAAGGGTTTCTCTAACAAATTTAATATTAAACACACAGTGTATATTTTCTTTGCATGAATATAGTGATGTCAATTATCAGGGGAGGACAGGGGAGCTTGAAATAAGTGTTGAATGAACTTCCAGTAGAAGTGGTAGAGGCAGGTTCGATATTATCATTTAAAGAAAAATTGGATAGGTATATGGACAGGAAAGGAATGGAGGGTTATGGGCTGAGTGTAGGTCGGTGGGACTAGGTGAGAATAGCGTTCGACACAGACTAGAAGGGCAGAGATAGCCTGTTTCCTTGCTGTAATTGTTCTATGGTTACATAAGTAAGTCAATAGCATCATAACATTTTAAGTAACGTTTGGATATTAAACACACAGCACATATTTTCCCCGTATGAACATATAAAATCATTGCAACACACCAATATCGCTGAATCAATGGGAGCCCTGGGCTTGTTTCCCTGCAACAAGACTGTGCCATCGAGGGGTGATGGGAGACAGCGATACTCGAAGGGGGTTCCTTGTGTCCAGTCTGTTCTGCAATTTAGTTTTTGTTGCATTCATTGCAGAGGTATGTTGGAAATGGAAGCAACGTTTTCAGTGCTTTCGTGGCTATCTCAGGATATTTAGCCTTGACTTTGAGATCCAGAATGCCGGCAGAGATGTTATGTCAAACATACTTGTCAGCCCGCCATCATTTGCGAGCTCGAGGAGCTGATCTTCTTCCTACGCTGACATGGATGACGCGTGGGTAATGACCTTTCATGCATAATGGCTCAACAGTGGGCGTGACAGGGAATGAGGAAAGGTGCAGCTGACTCTTATCGCCAAATCATATCGTTTCCGTGCGGCCCGGTAACGGTCCGCGGTCCGGTGGTTGGGGACCGCTGCTCTACACTGGCGAGACCCGTCGTAAATTAGGGGACTGCTTGATCGAGCACCTCCCCTCCATCTGCCACAAGCGGGTCTTCCTGGTGGCCAAATATTTTAAATTTGATTCCCATTTCAAAGTGTCGGTCCACGGCCTCTTCTTGTGCCAAGATGAGACCACCTTCGGGAATATATACTTTATATTTCATCTGTGTAGCCTCCAACCTGATGGGACGAATATTGATTTCTGCATCCGGTAAAGCTATTTCCCCCCTCCCTCTATTCCTCACTGATCTTTTACCTTTTCTCCCCTGTCTATTATTTCCTCTTGAGTCCCCTCTTCCTTCCCTTTCTCCTATGGTCCATTCTTCTGTCCTATCAGATTCCTTCTTCTCCAGCCTTTGACCTTTCCCACCCACATGACTTCATCTGTCACCTTCTAGCTAACCTCCTTCTCCTACTCCCACCTTTTTATTCTGGCACCTTCCCCCTTTCTTCTCAGTCCTGAAGAAGGATCTTGGCCCGAAACGTTGATTATCTATTAATTTCCATGGATCTTGCCTGATCTGCTGAGTTTCTCCAGCGTTTCGTGTGTGTTTCTTTGGAAATCTAGCATCTGCAGGCTGTTTGTTGCCTAAGATTTGCTGTTCCATATCTTGGTTACTGTTTATATCATTCCCATCAGGGAGACTTTTTTTAAACCCTGCAGATTCTTATCCCTACCCACAAGAATTCTACAACTTCTGATGCTTTTTCACTTTTTTTTCCAAACATTTGATTTATTTTTTTAAGACCAAAAAAAAAGCCCATTCGCCTGTATTTTTAATAGAATTCAATACCTTGGATTTGAAGCTTCCAGCTGTGATCTGCTTTCAACCACTACGCTGTGATTCCTACAATACCATACCTGCCAATTTCTAACTGCAATACAAGATCATCTACATTATTTTGCATTGAAATATAATTCCTCAGTCCCCTTCTAAGAACCAGTCTTTTCAATTTTGTCTCCATGTTGTTTGAAGTTAAATTCTTACTGTTTTTGAAACTTTTTGTCTTATTCTTTTTTTCTGGAAACTTCTCCTTCACTTTATTTTATCGCCCTTTCATTCATTTTTACTTTCCCCACATTCTTCAAGCTGTTGCACCATACTGTTTAGTTTAAAGACCGACCCTCACTCCTAGTAATGTGACTCACCATGATCCTGGTCCCAGCCTAGTTCGCAATGAGAACCTCCCATTGGAACAGCTCCCTCCTTCTCCAATACTGATACCAATGTCCCATGAATTAAAACAAATTCTCCCACAACAATCTATGAGCTATGCATTTAACTCTCTGATCTTTTTTTAGCCCTAGGCCAGTTTGCACATGGCCAGGTAACCTTTAAGGACTTCCTTTGCCTTTGACAAGATGCCGCACATGACAGTGCTTAACAAGATAAGAGCCCATGGAAATATGTTAGCATGGATAGAAGATTGGCTGACTGGCAAGAGGCAAAGGATGGGAATAAAGAGGGCCGTTTCTGGTTTGCAGCTTGAACCTGGTGATGTCACAACTCACAGATTCAGCAGCACAGCAGATTTGGCAATTGTGCTCGTGAATATAACCATATTACAATTACAGCACAGAAACAGGCAATCTCGGCCCTTCTAGTCCGTGCCGAACTCTTACTCTCACCTAGTCCCCCCGACCTGCACTCAGCCCATAACCCTCCATTCCTTTCCTGTCCGTATATCTATCCAATTTAACTATAAGTGACAACATCGAACCTGCCTTAAACACTTCCGTTGGAAGCTCGTTCCACACAGCTACCACTCTCTGAGTAAAGAAGTTCCCCCTCATGTTACCCCTAAACTTTTGCCCTTTAGCTCTCAACTCATGTCCTCTCATTTGAATCTCCCCCACTCTCAATGGAAAAAGCTTATCCACGTCAACTCTATCTATCCCCCTCATAATTTTAAATACCTCTATCAAGTCCCCCCTCAACCTTCTATGCTCCAAAGAATAAAGACCCAACTTGTTCAACCTTTCTCTGTAACTTAGGTGATGAAACCCAGGCAACATTTTAGTAAATCTCCTCTGTACTCTTTCAATTTTATTGACGTCTTTCCTATAATTCGGTGACTAGAACTGTACACAATACTCCAAATTTGGCCTTACCAATGCCTTATACAATTTCAACATTAATTCCCAACTCCTATACTCAATGCTCTGATTTATAAAGGCCAGCATACCAAAAGCTTCCTTCACCACCCTATCCACATGAGATTCCACCTTCAGGGAACTATGCACCATTATTCCTAGATCCCTCTGTTCTATAGCATTCTTCAATGCCCTACCATTTACCATGTATGTCCTATTTTGATTAGGCCTACCAAAATGTAGCTCCTCACATTCATCAGCATTAAACTCCATCTGCTATCTTTCAGCACACTCTTCTAAGTGGTCTAAATCTCTCTGAAAGCTTTGAAAACCTACTCCATTGTCCACAGCTCCACCTATCTTAATATCATTTGCATACCTACTAATCCAATTTACAACCCCATCATCCAGATCATTAATATATATGACAAACAAATATGCACATGTCAGCTAATTATTATTTCATTGTGACAGCACTTAACTCCACACGTTCTGTCGTAGTATTTGTTGAGACTTGGACACAGCAGTGCTTCACTGCCTCTGAAATTGGACTATCGAGTCAACTGACTCTGAATACTAGCGGTATTCGTTTTATTCTTAGTTGTTCTTTTCAGCTGTAGTGTAGGCTTCGTTTTCCATCTGAGAGTTTTAGTTAATGGCCCTGCTTGGCCTAGCATTTATTGTTTTCTTTTCCCCTTAACATTGTTCACATTAAAGTTTGTGAACTATCGACCTGTTTCAGTGTCTCTCAGTCCGCACTTGGGCCATATCCGCACTGGGTGACAGGTGGTGTTGGGCTGCTCCTTTTCACGTTATATGTCAATGATTTGAATGACAAAATTGATGGCTTTGTGGCCAAGTTTTCAGATTATACAGTAGAAGTTGGAAGAGCATGTAGAGTTGAGGAAGCAGCGAGTCTGCAGAAGGACTTAGGTTAACGAATGGGCAAAGAAGTGAGAGATGGAATCTAGAATTGAGAATTGTATGGCAATGCACGTTGATTGAAGGAATAAAGGCATAGACTATTTTCTAAAAGGGGAAAAAAATCAAAAATCAGAGGTGTAAAGGGACTTGGGAGTTCTTGTGCAGGATTCCCTAGAGGTTAACTTATAGGTTGAGTAGGTGGTAAGGAAGGAAATGAAAGCTAACTTTACAGTTTCGAGAAAACTAGAAAATGAAAGCAAGGGTGTAATGTTGAAGCTTTTTAAGGTATTGGTCAGAGCACACTTTGAATAACGTAGGCAGTTTTGGGCCCCTAACTTAAGAAAATATATGGCTGGCATTGGAGATGGTTGAGAGGAGGTTCAAGAAAATAATTCTGGGACTGAAAGGGTTAACATAAGGGAGTGTTTTAAAGACTCTGGGCCTGTATGCAGTCACGTTTAGAAGCATGAGGGGAAGATCTCATTGTTGAATATTCAAAAGTCTTGGAGGGGTTGATGTGGAGAGGATGAAGTTTCCTATAGTGAGGGAGTCTAGGACCAGAGATCACAGCCTAAAAGTAGAGGGATGTCCCTTTAGATAGAGATAAGGAGGCATTTCTTTAGCCAGTAGGTAGTGAATCTGTGGAACTCATTGCCACAGACAGCTTTGTAGGCCCAGTCTTTTAGGTACATTGTAAGTGGAGGTTGATAGGTTCTTGATTAGTAAGGGCTCAAAGGTTTCATGGAAAAGGCAAGAGAATGGGGTTGAGAGGGACAATAAATCAACCATAATGGAATGGTGGAGCAGACTCAATGGGTCAAATGGCTTAATTCTGCTCCTATGTCATCTGATAATAATTTAGTTGTCAGCTGCTAAAATACCTTCAGAACGTTTTTCCTCATTCTTCCTATGTTGTTGATACCCACATAGACCATGACAACTGGATCTTTCCCTTCCCAATGCAAAATGTTCTGCAGAAATTAGTCCTTGAGAAAGAGCTGATGAACCACTTTCTTGAACTGTTGCAGACGCTGAGAGCAACTTTCATGTAAAGAGCTACTGGTACATGTGACCAATAGGTCCAGCTAGCAGCAACATCTGTTCCACAATGTTGCATGTATCTGCCAGTGCCTGACATCACCTCAAGCTTCTTTGGTGTTCAGTTGGATCAAGGTAGCTTAGCCTCCACTTAAAGCCAATGTGTACAGGGTGTGCTAAACCCCCTCTATCCTGTGATGCTGCAGGTACTAGGGGAACTCTCCACAACTCCAAACCTCTTCCATTTGCCATCATGTCCCTCCTCTGGGACAATATAGAAACATTCATTGAAGTGTGGGCCTTGGTGACTGTGAGTTTCAATAATAATTCAAATTCAAAGTAATTAGTAGAGCTACTAGGACTTGATGTTTCAATCCCTATGGTAAGTCAGCACTCTCGATGTTGGCAGTGGGCTTGGAGTGGTGTCAAGGAGGGAGGGTAGGTACGTCATCGGGGTCTTCAGGTGGGCACCCTCCTTCTTTGACGTTTTGTTGATAAGCCCACAACATCTCCAGAGGGCTCAACGGTGCTACTTGGCAACCCAGATATACTCCCTTCAGTTCCATACCCTCCTGTCTTCATCTTGTAGCCCAGTTGTTGTCTTTCCTTTTAATCCAAATCCAACTACTGCTTTCTTCTGCTGCATCTGACAAAGACTTGATTGCTTGTTGGAGGGAGTGACCCCTCACCCCCATCTTCTTCAATAGACTGGTCGTAGATGTAGCAACGAATCCCCTGCATCCCACTTCTACAGGAAAAATCTTGGTCTTCCAGCCGTTCTGCGCAGCTTCAGTTGGGCAGCTACCAAGGCATGGAAATGTCATTATATACTGCACTACCCTGAGATTCATTTTCTTGCAAACATTCACAGTAAAACAAAGAAATATAACAGAATCAAAGAGAATACACCCAAACAAAGATGGACAAGCAACCAATATGGAAAACAAGACTAGATAGACAGATAATACTGAGAACATGAGTTGTAGAGTACTTGAAAGTGAATCCATCTATTCTGCAGTCAGGTAAGAGTTGAGCTAAGTGAGGTTATCCACGCTCCAAAGATAACAAAGTGGGTGGTAAAATTTACAAAATTGCACCAAATATTTAACCAAAGCTTCTAGTACAAACTCTCAATATTGTTATTCAGGAAGGCTACAGATTTTATTAGCACATTCATCAGCCCTGGACTATTCCCAATTATGTTGGGCTCCTGACTGCCCCAGGAAGATCAGAAGACCTCTGAGAATTGAACAAGTATCCTCAACCTTGTTGATATAACTACACACATCAGAATCATTGATATAGCCACAGGAGGGGATTTTCCCAATACAACACGTTAAATGTAGAACTCATCTGGTTGGAAATGAATTTCTGAAGTCTGTTAATTTGAACCCCAAGTTCAAATTTGTATTTATTATCAGAATACATAGATGTCACCCCATACAACCTTGAAATTATTTTTCTGTGGGCATACTTAGCAAATCTACAGAAAAGTAACTGTAAACAGGATCGATGGGCAACAAACTGCAACTGCAGATATGAATAAATAGCAATAAGTAATGAGCATGAAATAACAAGATAAAGAGTCGTTAAAATAAGACAATCGTTTGTGGGAACACCAGGAGTAGAATGAGTGCAGTTGTCTCCTTTTGTTCAAGAGCCTGATGATTGAGGGATAATAACTGATTTTGAATCTGCTGGTGTGAGTCCTAAGGCACTCGCACCTTCTTCCTGATGGCAGCAGTGAGAGAAGAGCATGGTCTGTGTGGTGAGGATCTTCAATGGTGGATGCTGCTTTTCTACTCCAATGTCTCATGTAGACTAGTTTCATGCTCACAACCACTCCCAAAACCTGGCCACTTACAAAGGCTAAAACACCTCCATTAATTCTCAAGTCTGTCTTCATATCCACAAGAGCTAAGAAATTATGAAATATGACAGCTATTTCATTATGTTGGCTTCCACTTTATCCTGTCCATGTTTTCCTTACTTTGTTGTCAGCCTGACTTTCTTGTTCTGCCCCCTTCCCTTTCTTCCATGGTCTTCTCCCCTATCCTATCAGATACCACCTTCTCCAACCTTTTATCTGTTTCACTAACCAACTTCCCAATTCTTTACTTCATCCCTCCCCCCTCCCAGTTTCATCTATCAACTTGCACTTGTTCCACCCCTCCCCCTACCTTGCTCTAACTTCTCGTCTTTTTTTCCAGTCCTGATGAAGGGTCTCGGCCTAAAACATCAAATATTTACCCTTTTCCATAAAGGCTGCCTGGCCACCGAGCTCCTCCAGCATATTGTGTGTGTTGTTCAAAATATTTTGCTTTATTAGTTTGTTGAATAATTTAATTTCACAGTTCCTCAACTTTACAATTTTTTGATTTCCAATCGTCTTTTTATGAGTAATGCCCTCCTTTACTGTACAAGTACACAATGTAAACTGATTTTGTATTTTGCTTTTAGCCATTCCTTGAATCTCTTCAGTGAATTATCTGTCCCTGTTTTAGAGCAGTATGTTTAATACAGTTTCAAATGATACCCATTATTGTATGTCACTATTGTTTATAGTATTTCCCCAAGTTGTGTTTATTGCCAAATTAAATCCCTAGACATTGTTGTACTTCCATTTTATTTGACTAACTTTCAAATATTAATGTTGCTGACAAGCCAATTATTACCCATTTTTGATGGCCCTTAAGAAGATGGCAAGGAACTACAGTATCTTATTGAGCTGCCGCCATCTTTTTCAACGTTGGTCTCAAAATACTGCAGGGGGAATGCCAGAATTTAGACCTGGTGATGAATGACTGACGTGAAATTTCTAAGTCAGAATTGTGTATGATTTTAAAGGTGGTCAGCTCCCTTGCCCTTCTTGGTGACAGAGGCTATAGTCTTCAGTTACAGCTGCCTCAGTGAGTATTGGCAGTGCATTTTGCAGACAGTACCCATCACAACCGTTGTGTGCCATTGGTCTAAGTAAGAAATGTTTCCTTGTTCAATCAGTGCCAGTCAAGTGGACTGATTTGATTTGGACATTGCTGACTTCTTGCAAATTGTTGGAGCAATTCAAATTCAGCCATGTGGAGAGCATTCCATCACACCACTGACTTATTACTTGTAGATGGTCCAAAGGACTTCATGAGTTGAGTCGTTCTCTTCAGTATCCACTCTCTGACTTGCACTTGTGGTCTCCCTATTGTGGACATTTGGCATGGATAACTTCATTCCCCACTCTCTGAACTGATTCTACAACCTAATGACTCACTTCCAAAGATCCTTTCCAAACAACTCTTGTTCTCGGTTTGTGTGTTTGCACAATTTATCTCATTATGCACATTGATTGGTTGTCAATCTTTGCCTATCTATGTATAGATTTTTTTGTAAAATTCTATTGTATTTTTTTATTTCCTGTAACTGCCCTGAAGGAACTGAATCTCAAGGTTGTATATGGTAACATATATGTATTTTGATAATAAATTTCCTTTCAACTTTGATTTATGTGACTAGTGCATTAGGTGCAGTAAATGGAGTCTCCTCAGCATGTTAAATGGTGGGGATATTAGCTCTGACAATGTCATTACATGTCAAGTGTGGGTGACTGAATTCTCTGTTGCTAGAGAAGTCATTGTCTGACACTTCTGTAAGCCAAATGTTACTTATCATTTACAGTCTGCCGCATTTACTCAGGAGTTACAAATGAAATTGAATATTGAAGAACTCTTATTGAACTTCCCCAATCCTGAATTTATGATCAAAGAAAGGTCAACGATGGAGCATCCGAAGCTGTTTGAGCACAGAACCCTTTCAGTAATGTCCTGTAGTTGGAATGATTGACCTTTGATAATCACAGCCATCTTCCTTTGTCTGATATTCGATTCCAACTACTCTGAGCAGTGTGCTTCCCCTTTGATTTCAGTTGTTCAGTCTCCGAGGCCTCCGTCGGTCAGAGCTGATACTGGATATCATGTCCTAGCTGTCTAGATATGCTAGTTTGGGCAGTACAATATGGAGAGCAAGGTGCTGCCCATGTAGCAAGCTCCCGTTCTCCATGCAATTAATGAATCCAAAGGAATGGCAGAGACCGATACAGTTTGGCACCAGCAGCATTGCAGGAGATGCCAGTCAGCATTGGCTCAATATAGGACTGCTTTAGGAACTCTAACTCCGGATTTTTCCCTTGGGGTTTACTCCCGAAGCATTCCTCATGAGTGGGTATGGCTGCAAGGTAGTGGAGATTTGAGATCAGAGTTTTTCTTCTCCTAGATGAGCTGCCAACCAGAGCTGTTGAGCCCCATCTGCCCGAAGTGACTGGTTTTAAGGCACCAGTAACACATCTTTGCCCCTTCTCCTGTCAGTAGATATGATTTTGCTGGGCTTGGTAGCTAAGCCACACGTGAAGGCCAGGAGCTGGACTTGGTAGTCAGAGGCTATTTGAGGCATGCGCCATTGGGAATATTCAATAGGCAGTGGGAAATTGTCCCCGTTACCACCCCCAGCTATAATAACCTTAAGGAAGCAGTTCAGTACACCTTAAGTATCACACTCTGTCAAATGTTGTTAATATGGAAAGGTAGCTTTTGGAATTAAGCTGTTTGGTATGTGATAAGATCTAGAGCTTCATGGTCCTTGCAAAATTCAAACTGAGAAATAGCAAGTGCCACTTCATAGTGCTACCACGAGAAGTTTACATCATTTTGTTGTGATTGAGAATAGGGTTTGGGTCATATTTGAACAAACTCATTTTATCTTTTCAGCAAACAGGACATACAAGGGTTATTTTCCACTTCATCAGACAGATCTATTGTTGTAAGTCTGCTGGAATAGCTTCAGTAAAGGCACAGCTCATTCTGGAGCACATTTCTTCAATGCTACAGCTGAATAATATTGCTCCCATTGCTATTGTTTTATCTACAGATTTACCACTTTCTGATGTCATGTACAGTGAATCAAACTGGCTGGGTATCCCAGGAGCTTCTTTGCTTTCACCTTTTTTCTTGTTTAAATTTTTAATTCCAGAACTGATCTTCCTGTGGCATGTTATAGCTCTCCTCATTGCACTTATTATATATTAATAGTTTCAATTCATTCTGGGTACTTTTTGCATTTTTATTGATAACAGCTGATCTCACTTTAACTTCACTCACTCTTTTTCTAATGTTCTCCAATTTAATTAAATCCCTGACTAGCCAAGTCCTCCCTGGAAGTTCAGCCAGTTCAATCCTCTTATTTACGTTTTACCTCTTCTCAGGATGTCACAGTGTGCAGCTAGTTGAAGTGCCACCTCACACCAGAGAGGTAGGTTCAATCCTGCCTTGTAGCGCTGCCTGTGTGGAATTTGCATGCTCGCACTCTCTCTCTCTCTCTCTCTGAGTGTGTGCATTTCTTCCAAGTGTTCAGGTTTCCTCCCATACTTCAACAATTCGTGGGTCAGTGCATTGGTTGGCCGCTGCAAATTACCTGCAGTGTGCAAGTAACAAGTAGATTCAAAGTTCAAAGTACGTTATCAAATAAATCTATAAATTACACACCTTGAAATTTGTCTGCTTAGAGGCGGTCACAAAGCAAGAAACTTGAATAACCCAATTTAAAAAAAACAAAAAAAAAACAAACACCACTGCACAGAGAAAGAGAGAGGTTAAAAAAAAGCTCATTGTGCAAACAAATGAAGTGAGCCAACAGCATTCCAAACCAGAATGAGTCCCAAACCTGCTCCCAGAGCAGCCAGAGTAGGCCTAAGCCAAGCCTCGGTCCCCAGTTTTCACACCAGTGGGGCAGAAGCGCAGAGCAGCCAGTTCTGTAAAGCCGGACAATAATTCGGTAGGGAGGATCTGGAAGGAGTATTTAGAATGGAAGGAAAATAGGATTAATATAGGATTTGTGTAAATGGGTGGCAGAAGGTCAGTGAAGATGAGCTGGGCTGATGAGCCTATTTCCATCCTCTATCACTTCATGACAACAATTTGCGCCCTCCTTCAATTCCACCAGTTGTCTTCCTTTCAAGGAAACAGTTGTTCCTTGAGAACAGACGAATCATATTTAAGATTAGGTGTCCATGCATCACCTGAGGACTATTTAATGAAGATGGTTCGAATTTACTATTTTCTTCTAAGATTTATAGAACACAGAAAAAAGGCAAGTCTCTTTACACAACTGTTAAAACATGCAATGTTAAGTTTCATGAGCAGTCATTGTCACATTACCCTTCCTAACATGCACTTGATAACTGTATAGGTTGCTAGAGATTTAAACCTTTAAATTGATTCAGGGGAACTGTACCATCTCCTCCCTCAGAATATTATTTATTGATTGAGATTCGGTGTGGGGTAGGCCTTTCCGGCCCTTTGGGCCACACTGCCCAGCAGTCCCCTAATTTAATGCTAGAGATGGGAGAACGGGAAGCTGGCTGGTGAGGAGTGGTGAAGTGGGGGGAGGTTTTGCACAGGGAGTGGGATACCCTCCGTTCTGCTCCTGCTGAGATTTGCTTTGAAAAAGTCTTCAACATCTTTGGCTTTCTTTAACTTTTACCATCACTGAGAAACTTCTTGATCATTTACACATTTTTACCCATGTATTTACCCATTTACTTTGGCATTTTTCATTTCTGTTGGGAATTTCACGATTTAAGCTTTTGACCTACAAGATTCGATAGCACCTCAAAATAAATGCAGAGGATACAAGAGCATATGATATAGAATCAGAATTAGGCCATTTGATCCATCGAGTCCACTCTGCCACTCAATCAGGTCTGATTGATTTTCCCTCTCAACCCTATTTCCTGCCTTCTCCCTGTAAGCTTTGATGCCCTTACTACTCAAGAACCTATCAATCACCACCTTAAATATACTCAATGACTTGTCCTCCACAGCCGTTTGTGGCAATGAATTCCACAGATTCACCACCCCCTGGCTAAAGAAATGACTCTGTGACTCATAGTGTTTAACTTCTCAGAGTAGAACCTGAATTAATGCAAGCCTGATAGTGTTTAGCAACACTATGATCACTTTGTACAGAAGTAAACATTGCTTTTTCATTGTAATTGTGTTCTTTTTTTTATCAAGATTCTGTATCATCTATACTTAATTGTGAATACTACTTCTATGATGCTATGTGTCTTTGATGCTGCTGCAAATAAGCATCTACATTGTGTAACAACAATAAACTTGACTTTGCCTTTTGACATGACTGTTGCCCAGACTGGTTGAATTTAATTATCAGGAGAGGTAGGACAGAATTGACTCACAATTGAAGTCAGAACTCTACATACACTCTGGTTGAAGTCATTAAAACTCATTGTTTAGCCACTCCACAGATTTCTTATTAGCAAACTATAGTTTTGGCAAGACGTTGAGGACATCTACTTTGTGCACAACACGAGTAATTTTTCCAACATTTGTTTACAGACAGATTGTTTCACTTTTTATTAACTATATCACAATTCCAGTGGGTCAGAAGTTTACAAACAAAATCAAAAGAAATCAGCCAAGACCTCAGAAAAAAAATTGTGGACCTCCACAAGTCTGGTTCATCCTTGGGAGCAATTTCCAAATGCCTGAAAATACCACGTTCACCTGTACAAACAATAGTACACAAGTATAAACACCAAGAGACCACACAGCTGTTGTACCGCTCAGGAAGGAGATGCATTCTGTCCCTAGAGATGAATGTACTTTGGCACGAAAAGTGCAAGTCAATCCCAGAACAACAGCAAAGGACCTTGTGAAGATGCTGGAGGAAACAGGTAGACAAGTATCTATATCCACAGTAAAACAAGACCTATATCAACATAACCTGAAAGGCTGCTCAGCAAAGAAGAAGCCACTGCTCTAAAACCGCCATAAAAAAGCCAGACTACAGTTTGCAAGTGCACATGGGGACAAAGATCTTACTTTTTGGAGAAATGTCCTCTGGTCTGATGAAACAAAAATTGAACTGCTTGGCCATAATGACCATTGTTATGTTTGGAGAAAAAGGGTGAGGCTTGCAAGCTGAAGAACACCATCCCAACCGTGAAGCATGGGGGTGACAGCATCATACTGTGGGGGTGCTTTGCTGCAGGAGGAACTGGTGCACTTCACAAAATAGATGGCATTATGAGGAAGGAAAATTGTGTGGATATATTGAAGCAACATCTCAAGACATCAGCCAGGAAGTTAAAGTTTTGTCACAGAACGGTCTTCCAAATGGATATGGCAAAATTGCTTATGGACAACAAAGTCAAAGTATTGGAATGGCCATCACAAAGCCCTGACCTCAATCCGATAGAAAATTCGTGGGCAGAACTGAAAAAGCGTGTGAGAACAAGGAGGCCTACATGCCTGACTCAGTTATGCCAGTTCAGTCTGGAGGAATGGAACAAAATTCCAGCAACTTATTGTGAGAAGCTTGTGGAAGGCTACCCAAAACGTATGACCCAAGTTAAACAATTTAAAGGCAATGCTACCAAATACTAACAAAGTGTATGTAAACTTCTAACCCACTGGGAATATGATGAAAGAAACAAAAGCTGAAATAAATCATTCTCTTTACTATTATTCTGACATTTCACATTATTAAAATACACCCTATCCTCGTTATATGCATCTTCAGACAATACAGATTCACAGTCATGTGAGGAACCTATTTCTACCAATTTCTCATTACATGAGTCCAAAACTCACAGTTATACGAGGAACACTGCTGTCCCACCAATACAAATCACGTGCGCACGCCTCACAGTCTCACTCCTTCTAGTCTCGTACTGGTTTTGGCAACACGTGGATGTGCGATCTTGTGCTCTTAAACTTTTGTGTTTTTACCTTTGGTGCAGTGATTTTGTGCTTGAAGTATTTAACTATGCCTCCAAATTGTCCGATGTCAAGTCCTGGGCCATCAGCCAAGCAGCAGAGAACCGCTTTAACACTTGGAAAACAAGTTGGAAATTATAAACAGGGTGGCATCAGGTGAAGGTAACACAGCTCTGGGACGCTACCCTGTGCAGTTGCGGGCTATGGTAGCTGAGTTAGGCATCACACCAAAGCAGGCGTTCGATGCAGACGAGACCAGGTTTTTTTGGAAGCGTATGCTGAAACGCACTTAAGGATGAAAAAACTGCGTCAGGGGTCAAGGCAGCAATAGTTTGATTTTGCTTACGTGTTCCAATGCTGAAGGAGACTATAAGATGAAACCTCTCTTAGTTTACCATTCACTAAACCCCCGTGCTCTTAAGGGTTTGAGTAAGAATATGCTTCCTGTCCACTGGGCAGCTAACAAGAAAGCATGGGTCACAGGTCAAATCTTTGAAGATTGGTTTGCTAATCATTTTGCTGTTGATGCTGAACACTGCTACTGGGAACAGAATCTTGCCTTTAAAGTTCTTTTGTTGCTTGACAATGCACCAGCCCATCCTAAATATTTGGACAACATTCATCCTAACATAACAGTGCATTTCCTGCCGCCTAACACAACATCGCTGATTCAACCACTCGACCAAGGTGTGATATCCACATTCAAGGCGTATTTTTTATGGCGAACTGTCTCTCAGATGCTGCAAGCAACAGACAATTTTGAAAATCCTGGGAGCTTACCAATGGTGAGGGAATGGTGGAAGTCCTTCAACATCAGACACGCCATCAACAACATTGATGAATCCTGGAAAGAGGTCAGGCCTTCCACTCTGAAGCAACTGGCAGAATTTTTTAAGGCTGTGGAACACATGACACAAATGGCGATGGACATGGACCGAAGTTTAGAACGGAGTCAGCATTTCAGTCATTCCCTGCCGTCAAGCCTTCTTCCCTACAAGCAAATTAATGCCGTAAAACAAAATGCTGCCAAGCAAACAATCCTCACCACTTTCTTCTAACCGGTGTCATCTCCTGCTGCCGGCTGTACTGAGAGGTTTGTGAGTCTTCCTTCACCCCTTTGCTGTCCTTGATGATCCTGACAACGCACAACCATCCACCTCATCCATGTAAAGCTGCTCGACACCACAACAACCACTCATCTCCTGGAGCGAACAAACCTGCCACTGTTAGTGAGTACTGTGCAACCTAGTATGTTAACTTTTTATGATTTATTACATTGAATATTACCTGAAATTGATGAAAAATAATATGAATGTTGCCTTGTGGTACTGCTTTTGTGTCATATTGGTATGAAAATGTGAATAAATTACATGTAGCCCCCCCTGTTAAACCTCAGGGTCGCTCAACTCGCTGTCATCTAGGGGAAACAGCCCTTGGCCTTGCCAAACTGGGTAATTAAGTTTGTGTGTATGCTGTGTGATGTACCCCACCCCGCCAAATAACAGACAATACACCATAGATGATTAAATGAATTACAGTTTACAGATATTACTGGAAATATGTAATTAATAGAGATAAAATATAAAAGGAAAATAAAAGGCGCCAAACTTATCAAAGTTCAATCTCTTTGTGTACAAACAGTTGGAGCTCTAGTACCGATCCTCTTCTCACCATTCGATCCCCTCTGACCACCTCGACCCGCCGCCTGGGTCCAACCACGGTGGTCGACCAGACGCTCCACATGAGTCTGCCTTCGTCTCCTCTGCTCGCCGAAGACCCTGGACCTCGGACTCCGACTTGGGGTCCGACCCATCGGCCAGCTCACAGCATCGCGTCCACTCTCTCTCTCCCCATCGTGCCTTCTGCCCAAAAACCCGGGCATCACAATAGCTTACAGACACACAAGAAAGAATAACACTTATCCCAATTGGTTAATAAATGGATACAATCTTCCTTATCAGTAATATAACCCAAACAAGCTGCTAGAAAGAGAACCACTGTCTCAGCAGCTAACATCACAGAGAAGCCATTTTGATTATAACATAACAAAGAAGCCATTTTAATTAGCCTACACAGTAACATAAAAGAAGAAACCCCTTGCATACAGATAAAACATATTTAGGAAGCTCTCAAGAACGCATCCCTATTTTCTCCATTTAAATAATTATTCACATTATGCATTTTCACATTATGCGTCGACTTTGAGGAACATATCCCCTGCATATAACGAGGATAGGGTGTAAAGTAATGATCCTAACTGACCTAAGACAGGGAATGTTTTCTAGGATTAAATGTCAAGAATTGTGAAAATCTGTGTTTAAATGTATTTGGCTAAGGTGTATGTAAACTTCTGACTTCATCTGTATTTTCCATGGGATAGAGGAGGCTGACAGGTGACCTGACAGAAGTACACAAGACTATGTAAGGCATAAATAGGGCAGATGGCAACCGTGTTTTGCCCCACGGTAGAGTTATCTGTTATGTATTCACGTATAATTTGAACCTTATGGGTTGCTGACAAGCTCCCCTGTGTGTTATGTACTGAGTGTAAAGTGAGAGGGAATTCTGGGTAGATAACAAACAAGTAAAATAAACAGCAGCACATCTCTTCCTCACCTCTCCGTCTCTCATGTTTGTTATTCATGGCCACCCAGCTTCCCAGAATCACAAACATAACAACTGGCGATGAAGTGACAAGTCACCATGCGATATTTATTGTTTTGTTCCTTTCGGCAAGAAAAGTCCACGTGCAATGTTGGCAATGTACTGCTGTGTAACGTGGGCCAGTGAAATGGAGATGCTGCACGCCACAAGAAAACGGCCACAGGAAGCGAGATGAGTGGAGGAGCCAAGGGGAGAGAAAGACAATGGGACGGTTAAATAAAATAAATAAGAGAGGGAGATAGATGTTAAAATTAGTTAACTTTTCTGGAACAAGATTGTGTTTGAAAATGACGATTATATTTAGAAGTAAGGGGGCCATATGATGAATAGACAGAGCAATGGAGTTTATATACTGAAAAACTTGAATATTTTGCACTGGCAAATCAAATTTCAGATGATACTCATGTTCCAACTTTTGCGATTCTGATGGGCGCAAAACTCTTTAATTTATTACGCATCTAGTTTAACCTGCTAAGCCTAGTGATAACCCTTGTGAGGACATAGTTAAAGTCTTAAAGGACCACTATTCACCTGAACCTTTAATTTTGTTGCGAGGTTTAGATCGAACATGTACTGTTAAGCTCAACATAACACCCAAGTTCTTGAAAGCAAGTTCCATACACCCTCAGACCAAAGGTAGAAGGTGAATTGCAATGCCTGGTCAAGGGCAAGGTATTGGGATCAGCGTTATAAGTTTAACCAAGTCCAGTGGCTGCTGTCCTAAAAAGGGTAGGTCTTTAAAGCTTTGTGGAGACTACAAGGTAACCATTAACCCAATTCTTATGACTGAACAATACCGTCCTTCGCTCAATGATGACCGTTTTGCAGAATTGGATGGAAGACAGATATTTCTATTTCTATCTAACCATCAGGCTAGCTTCTGGCTGTGTGTCCAGAGACCTGAGTTCTTTGGTCACAGAGCTCGGATAAAGCGACGTAACAGACTTTTAACACCGTAAATCAGCGAGTTGTTTGTTATATCTCCCTTCTCACTGTGAAGTGGGAACAACTCTTTTTCCCTTAATAGGGAGAGAGAGAACTTGCAGTACGTCAAATTACTGGGTGAACGAGCAGTCTTTGGGGTACTGTAAGTCTGTGACTTTATTGATGCTTTGCTGCACCACTGAGTGCTCAGTGGAGGGCGCCAATGCTCTTTTGCTGGTGGGGTTGGGGGTGTGCTCATTGCTTTGATGCTGTTTGTGTGTGGGAGGAGGGAGCTGGGAGGGGCTTTGGGGTTTTCATGTTTAACTGTCATTCATTCTTTGGGGCAGTCCTCTTTTTTCGTGGATAATTGTGAAGAAAAATAATTTCAGGATGTATATTGTATACATTTCTCTGACATTAAATGTAGCTATTGAATCTATTGAACCCACTTAGCAAGATTGACTTACGTCAAGTGCACTCACAGAAGCACAATGGAACCAGAGTCACAGGAACTGTTGACCATAGTGACTCACAAAGGAATGTTTAGGTACCAAAGACTTCTGTTTGTCATCACCTCAGTTTTTGCACTTCTTAAGCGAGTGATAGACCTGATCCTGAGCAGACTCACAGGGGTGTTATCTGGATGACTTACAATTAGTGAGAAAAATGAGCATGTGCACCTACAGGACGTATATCCTACACTACAAAGACTCAAAGAATATTGGCTCAAGGTCCAGATGGACAAGTGTGAGATCTTTTGACATTTGATTGAATATTTGGGCCATGTAGTAGACAACTCAGGGCTTTACAAAAGCAATAAAGGTGAAGACCATCGTGGAGGTTCCATTACCATAGAATGTAAGTCAATTAAGATCTTTCTTAAGGCTATGAGCATACTACACAAAGATTGTTCTGAACCTAGCTAGTATGATGAAACCAGTTCATGTGCTTTAAAATAAATCAACACACTGGCCGTGGACAGATCACTGTGAAGAGGCTTTGAAAGAGGCCAAAACAGCTTTGTCACAATCTGAACCACTCACATATTTCAACCCATCATTGCCCATACATTTGACCTGCAATACATCACCGTATGGTGTAGGGGCAGTTACCTCACATATCATGCCATTGGATGAAGAATGTCCAATCACTTTTGCATGAAGGACATTACACAAGGCAGAAAGTTACAATGCCTAGATTGAGTGGGAAGCACTCAAAACTATCTTTGGAGTTAAGAAGTTCCATTAATTCCTCTTTACTTGATAATTTACACTACTGACAGACCATTGGCCCTTGTCGTCAATTTTTGGTCCACATGTGGGCAGTTCTTTCCTAGCTGTCAGACAAACGCAAGGTTGGACTCTGTTACTATCAGCACATCAGTATGATATAAAGTATAGGAGGTCCGAGGACCATTGGATTGCTGATGGATTGTGCAGACTTCCCTTAGCTGTTACAGTTCTGATAACTATGGTGCAAGTCCAGAAGCACACATGTAATGAGCCTGTTCTATCTAAAGTGCTGGACATGGTAACTCACAAAAAGAAAGAGGAGCCAACCATAGAATTGAAACCCTGCCAGGCTTGAATGGAAGGAGCTCACAGTCCAAGCATGACATTTACCGTGGGGCTACCGTGTTGTCATTCCTCCAACAGTAAATAAGTGTTTGACAAGCTACATGCAGGACACTGTGGTGTTGTGGGCATGAAAGAAATTGCACACAGCTACTCCTGGTGGCCAGGACTGGATGTAACTATTGAAGAGAAGGCCAAAGCATGCCCACTTTGCTAGAGAGTGAGAAATGTCCCTCTATTTTCTCCTTTGCATCCATGGCCTTCTGTCCTTTCCTTTCAGATTCCCCCTTCTCCAGCCCTGTATCTCTTTCACCAATCAACTTCCAAGCTCTTCACTTCATCCCTTCCTTCCTGGTTTCACCCATCACCTTGCGTTCCTCTCTTCCCTCCCCTTCCTTTAAAATCTGCTCATCATCTTTTTTTCTCCAGCACTGCCAAAGGGTCTTGGCCCGAAACGTCGACTACTTTTTTCCATTGATGCTGCCTGGCCTGCTGAGTTCCTCCAACATTTTGTCTGTGTGGCTTGGACTTCCAGCAGCTGTAGATTTTCTCTTGTTTGTGACAGAAAATGGTGGATTCAGAAACAATTGTTATGTTTTAGAGGCAGGTAAACAGACACTTCAATGGACAAGGCATAGAAGGATACGGATTTAATGCAGATGAACAGGATTAGGATAGATGGGCAAAAAGGATGGCATGGATATGACAGGTTGTGCTTTATGACTATGACTCAAAGCATTTAAGTTCTCTGAGAAGAAATTAAGTCAAAGCTGAATTAATTCAATACCTCTGGTCATGTGGCAACTTCATTACCTGTTGACTTTAGCTATCATTAACACAAAGTTATCAGAAAGGAAAACAGTGAAATCATGTTTTTTTTAGTTTGAGGGCCATGTGATTGATAGGCATGTTTTGCATGAGAATAAATCACAGCATGTGCAGTAATTAAAAAGCAAACAACAGGAATCTTGGCCTGAAACATCGACTGTACCTCTTCCTAGAGATGCTGCCTGGCCTGCTGCGTTCACCAGCAACTTTGATGTGCGTTGCATGTGCAGTAATTACTTTTTTTTTGCCATAATGGTAGAATAAGCCCTTGAGAAAAGTAATTTACAGAAAGTTTTGAGAGAAGTGTGGGGGAATGACACTGAATGAATTGCTGTAAAAAAAAACAATAGCTGGCACAGATACAGTGTCCAAAATATTTTTCATCTGTGCCATACTGGATTGATAATTCTATGATCTGGTTCCTGTAATTCTTCAAAGCTGATTCACTTTAGAAGAGAAAAAAGAATGAAAAGTGAACACAGTAAAACTCCAATACCTGATTTTTCAGATATCTCAGTGGAGTTCCTGCCCTTTTTGAGCTCACCAGGACCTTGTTCCAGCACTTCATTTAAACTCAATGAGGCCCCATTTCCAGTACTCACTTTTCAAAACATAGGAGTGCTTATCCTTACTCTCTCACGGACAAACTCTTCATCTTCCTAGATATCTCACTGAGGCCCTTTTACTTTGTCTACCTGCACTGAACTCTCCCTGTAACCATAACACTTCTCTACATTCTGTTTTACTACCTCAAATATAATTATGTATGGAATTATCTGTCTGGAAGGTATGCAAACAAATATTTTCCACTGTACCTTGGTACACGTGACTACATAAAACCAATACAATCCACCATTCTCTTTAAATTCAACAGTAGTGACTTTGTTCCAGCATTCCCTCTAAACTCACTGGTTCTGCCTTGTACATTCTCTTTAAGCTCACCAGGTGCTTGGGTCCTGTACTCATTTTAAATTCATGAGGCTGGTTTCGCATACTCCATTTAAGCTTGCTGTGGTTCACTTTCCCCGCACTCTGTCTAAATATACTGGAGCCCTGATTCCTGCGTTCTCTTTGAACTCAGCAGTGTTTGTTTTCTCTACTTCCCTTATATTCCATCAATTCATTGGCAAATTTATTGTATTTCAATGTAACATCCATAAACAGTGCATTGAAAGTGTGCTGGCAATATTACAGCAATCATAGTCAGAGGAACCTTCCAGAGCTCTGAGGATGCCAGACTTTTGGAGTTTAATTGCATTAAAAATGAAAAATATAATGGATTCCATACTAATAAATGTTTTGTGGTGTTTAATTTATTAAAACCAATACATGACCAGGGTTACTTGCAGTCCACAGAGGACCGAAAGCTGTAGTGTACAGTAGGACAATATATCAAATTTTGCAGGATATATTGCCCATTACTGTTCAATTGAGTTGCCTCCCTGTCCATCAGAGCTATAATATAACATTTTCATTTAATGGAAGATGCATCTGCAGTGAAACATCACACTGCATTGCCCATAACCTTAGCACCAAATGTTTCATAGATCTTTGGAAATTTATGCTATGTTCTGCCCGCATGCTGTACTCATCCTGACAAATCTGACATATGCGTCGCCTACATTGCAAATAGCAGGCGGGGATTTAGAAGATGCTATTAATGTCAATCTGCTTCAAGTCCACTTTAAAGTGATTTCATGCAAGGTTACAACAGTTATCTGCCTAGTTTCAGTGGAGCTTTTGCAGAAGTAACACGCTGTAAGGTTTCACTGCTAAGGCTAACGTAATGGCTTCTATGTAATGTTCCACTGTTATGTAATGGTTTCTCTGTAGCAGCAACATTTGGATTATGACTAGAGATAACAGGTCTTTGAAATTCAGTGGCTATCCAATGGGAGAAATGTTGTTCTTTCTTGTGTGACTGGGAGCCAGGTTTTATCGAGGTCTTTTGTTGAGGAGAGATGAAGAGGGAAGACGCGTGTGGAGAGAGCTGATAGACCACCGGATGGAGTGGACTGGCATCTGAGGGTCCGAAGGTTGGCAACGTTCGGAGGGGGCCGATGGTGGAAGAATGACTACTGAGTGAACTCCAATGTAATTTTGACTTTGACTTGGGCCATTTTTCTGTTTTGTTTATTTTCATTACTCACCCTATATTCAGGTTATGATTCATAAGGTCTATCATTCAATGGCATGTGGTGTACTGTCTAATATTTTGCTTTGCGGGTTTGTAACTGGGGGTATGTTACACATAAACGTGATTACCCAGTTTGGTGGGCCAAAGGCCGATTCCTCTAGAGGAATGCAAGCTGGGTGAGCCTGAGGGTTACAATTGTGGGGGCTCATCTGGGATTGATTCAATTGGATGCAGTGTGATTGCCCTGTCTAAATCAGTGCTGGTATGGCTGCTGCTGGGGTGGAACGCTGGTGTGCCTCTGTGAGATTGCTGGAATTAATGCGTGCAAGTTGAGTGGGGTGGATATTCGTACCCGGATGAATTGTTAGTTCAATTCTTGAGTATGGTTAAAGCTGTTGGCAAAGTTGAAATTGTAGTGCGAAAGTTTGATAAAATGGTGGGCTCAGACCTCGTTTTAGTTCAGACTAGCACTGACATAGTGGTGGTGGGACTGCCAGCTTCTATCGGTGCCCCCGTGAGGTGGGGCCATGGCCTGTCCATACTGTCAGGGAGGAGGAGAAGGAAGCCCAGCAGGCTAGGTCACAAGCTGCGTTGCCTGCAGTTGGGGGCGGAGATTTCAGAGACAGGGTTCTATTGTTTCTGAGGAGTGAGGGGAAAGAGTGGTTGGATTTGGGAAGTTTAATTAGTCCCCATCCCCAGTGAAGAGTGAGGGTTCTGAGTTGGCATCAGCCCTTACCTCCCTGGCGAATAAGTGGCCCAGGGCACAGGCAGCAGATCTCTGCTGGAAGCTAAGAATTTTCTCTGGAATAATGCCCATCCCCGAGGGAGAAGAGGAGTATGAGACGTGGGTGGAGAAGACCCCTCAGTTGTTAGATGAGTGGCAGTGCTCTGATGATGAAAAGCGACAGAGATTGGTTGAAAGTTTGAAGGGGTTGGCGACTGATGTAGTAAGAGGCGTGACAGTCAACCAGCCCTCTGCTCCCCTTGCTGAGTATCCAGATGCATTAGAGAGTGCTTTTGTTATGACAGGGAGCACACTGGAGCTCCTGGCCGGGGGGGGGGGTGTGCGGGGGGGGGGGAGGCGTTCAAAACATGTGTCAGAAGAAGGGGGAGAAGCTTTCTGCGTATCTTTTTCGGCTAGAGGGACAGCTAAATTGTTTGCAACGCTGGAAAGTCATTCAGGGGCTTAGGTGGATAGGTTAAGGATGAACTAGATAGCCAAGGGCGCCCAGCCCCAGGACATGATTGCTTGAGGTCTCCGGCAGTCCCATAAAATGCACCCCCCTCCCTCATTTGTTCAGCTGATTAGAGAGGTGCGGGAGGAGGAGAACACATTGGGGCCACAAGAGGACTCCGTCAGCAGGGTAACAGTCCTCGGTAGTAGTCCCTTGTGGGGAAGTGACCGGGGCCAGCCCACCCTGGGAAATGGTACAGGAGATGGTGGCAGAGCTGAGAACTGAGATGTCCTGGGTGTTAACAGCGGGTGCGGAACCTCCGTATGATAGGACTGGTTGAGAGGGCACCCCCAAGGGGACGGACTACGCAGAGGGCTGCGTATGGCCGGGGTTCCGCGAGAATAGGGGCGGCTGCTGGCGTGTGCTATAATTGTGGGGAAGAAGGACACTTCTGGTGGGAATGTGAGCAGCCGGAAGCCCCTTGGAGAGCGAGCCCCTGGGTTTATAAGCAGAGAGATGTGTCGGGAAACTTCGAGGAGACCCAGTGAAGAAACGCCTGGTGTCTCTAGGGGAACAGGTTCCCAGCAATGTACCAAGGAACTCCCGAAAGAAAAAGACCCTATTCCTGAAGGCTTAGTGGGACCACGCTCCAGTGTGTCCCTATGGATAGAGGGAATATACGCTAAAGCCATACTCGACACCAGGACGCAGGTCATGTTACTGTACCGTTCATTTTACAACCGGTATCTGAAGCATTTACCCTTGATACCATTCAGTGCATTGGAGATTTGGGGTCTCAGTGCTGGTGATTATCCATACAACAGTTATTTGTCAGTAAAACTGGAGCTCTCAGAGGCCAATATGGGAATGTCTGAGGTTCTTGATATATTAGTGCTGGTTTGTCTGGACCCTATTGAGACGGGCGGCCTTTCAGTTCTGTTGGGGACCAACCACCCCTCTTGTGAGGCGGCTCATGGGGGCCTGCAAGGAGAAGGCGGGTGAGAGCTTTTTGGGAACATTTTCCGTGCATCCAGTGTTTCGAGCTGCTTTTGAGGAAGTGCATGGCAGCACTGGGCTGGATACTGAATTTAAACGAGGGACTGTGTGGTTCACCCAGTTGAAGCCAATGGTGGTACGGCCCGGGAAGTAGCGAAAGTGATGGGGAGCCCCAAATTTCCCGGAGTGCTTGAGGGTGAAGCCCCCTTAGTGGATGCTCCGGACGACCATGAGGGGGAGTCGGGATTTCTGGCTGGGGTACTGGAGAGGGCCGAATTGCAGAGGCCCTTGGTTGTACAGGCAAGCAGGATGGCAGTGATCGTCAGGAACACTATGAAGAGGGAGGTCACCTTCAAGAGGGAGATGCCCCTGGTGCGTTTCTTCCTGGTGACAGTAATGTCTAATGCCCCGCGAGGCACGCCAGGGAGAAACTATTGGAAAAGGGGGAAAAGTTGACCACTGAGTCATTCAACTTCAGGGACTCCCTTGTGCCACCGGCTTGGAAAAGGAGGCTGGTAGAGAAGATGCAACACATGCAAAAAACTGGTGGAACGCAGCAGGTCAGGCAGCATCTGTAGAAAGAGGTACAGTCGATGTTTCGGGCCGAGACCCTTTGTCAGGACTAACTGAAAGAAGAGATAGTAAGAGATTTGAAAGTGGGAGGGGGAGTGGGAGCTCTGAAATGATAGGAGAAGACAGGAGGGGGAAGGATGGAGCCAAGAGCTGGAAAGTTGATTGGCACAAGGGATACAAGGCTGGAGAAGGGAGAGGATCATGGGACGGGAGGAGGGGAACACCAGAGGAAGATGGAGAGCAGGCAATGAGTTATAGTGAGAGGGACAGAGGGAGAAAAAAGAGAGAGAGAAAGAAAGGGAAAAAAAAATAATAATAAATAAATAAGGGATGGGGTAAGAAGGGTAGGAGGGACATTAACGGAAGTTAGAGAAGTCAATGTCCATGCCATCAGTTTGGAGGCTACCCAGACAGAATATAAGGTGTTGTTCCTCCAACCTGAGTGTGGCTTCATCTTTACAGTAGAGGAGGCCGTGGATAGACATGTCAGAGTGGGAATGGGATGTGGAATTAAAATGTGTGGCCACTGGGAGATCCTGCTTTCTCTGGCGGACAGAGCATAGGAGTTCAGCGAAATGGTCTCTCATTCTGCGTCGGGTTTCGCTAATATATAGAAAGCCACATCGGGAGCACCGAACGCAGTATATCATCCCCGTCGACTTACAGGTGAAGTGTCACCTCACCTGGAAGGACTGTCTTGGGCCTTGAATGGTGGTGAGGGAGGAAGTGTAAGGGCATGTGTAGCACTTGTTCTGCTTACAAGGATAAGTGCCGGGAGGGAGATCGGTGGGAAGGGATGGGGGGGGACAAATGGACAAGGGAGTCGCGTAGGGAGCGATCCCTGCGGAAAGCAGGGGGGCGGGGAGGGAAAGATGTGCTTGGTGGTGGGATCCCATTGGAGGTGGCAGAAGTTACGGAGAATTATATGTTGGACCCGGAGGCTGGTGGGGTGGTAGGTGAGGACAAGGGGAACGCTATCCCCAGTGGGGTGGCGGGAGGATGGGTTGAGAGCAGATGTGCATAAAATGGTAGAGATGCATTTGAGAACAGAGTTGATAGTGGAGGAAGGGAAGCCCCTTTCTTAAAAAAAAGGAAGCCATCTCCTTTGTCCTGGAATGAAAAGCCTCATTCTGAGAGCAGATGCGGAGGAGACAGAGGAATTGTGAGAAGGGGATGGCATTTTTGCAAGAGGTAAGGTGGGAAGAGGAATAGTCCAGGTAGCTGTGAGAGTCAGTAGGCTTATAGTAGACATCAGTAGATAAGCTGTCTCCAGAGATAGAGACAGAAAGATTAAGGAAGGGGAGGGAGGTGTCAAAAATGGGCCAGGTAAATTTGAGGGCAGGGTGAAAGTTGGAGGCAAAGTTAATTAAGTCAATGAGCTCAGCAGATGTTGAAATTGGAAGGTGCCTTTTCCATTGGAGAGTTTGATGTGCGTTGTTCCAAGAGCACTTGTCACACTATTCGGGTGACCGAGGACACCTCGTCTAGAGAGAGGTCACAGCAACTGACCCCTGCAGATGTGGAAGACGTGCGGCAGCATTTGTGTAAGTTGAAGGAAGTTGGGATCATCACTGAGTCCCGAAGCCCCTATACATCTCCGATAGTAGTGGCCCGGAAGAAAAACGGGAAGGTACGCTTGTGTGTGGACTATAGGACTCTGAGCAGGCCTGACCTGTATACAGTCCTGAGGGTTGAAGACGCGCTGGTCTGTCTGGGTGGTGCGAAGTGGTTTAGTGTGCTGGATTTGAGGAGCGGATATAACCAGATCCCGATGAGTGAGGCTGACAAAGAGAAGATGGCATTTATATATCCCCTGGGATTCTTCCAGCTCGAAAGGATGCCCCAGGGCATAACGGGAGCCCTTGCTACCTTCCAGCAGGTCATGGAGAAGATGATGGGGGATATGAACTTGCTTGATGTGTTGGTGTATTTGGATGACCTCATAGTATTTGGATCTACCTTGGAAGAACATGAAGTGAGGCTACTAAAGGTGCACGGCTGCCTGAAAGCTGAAGGGTTAAAACTTTCCCTGGACAGGTGCCAGTTTTGCAAAATATCTGTTAGCTATGTAGGACACATAATTTGACAGAATGGAGTAGCTACAGACCCGGCTAAGATAGAAGCAGTGACCACTTGGCCAAGGTCCCAGACTGTGAGTGTTCTGCACTCGTTCCTTGGTCTCTATGATTATTATCGGAGATTCGTGAAGGGCTGCATCAAAGTGAGTCACGCCTTGAATCAGCTTCTGTGTGGTTACCCTCCCTTTGGGAAGAAAGGGAGGGGGAGAAGAGACAGGAGGGTGGAGAATATCTAAACCCGTCGGAGCCCTCAGGGGTGGGGATGTAAAATGTGAGGAGGCTTTTCAGTCACTGAAGGAGTTGCTGACCCTGGCATCGGTGCTGGCTTTTGCGGACCCCTGATTGCCATATGTACTGCACACAGATGCCAGCCAAGAGGGTTTAGGGGGCATCCTGTATCAGGATCAGGGCACCGGGCTGAGGCCTGTGGCGTTTGTCAGCCAGAGTTTGTTGCCCTCCGAGAGAAACTATCCCACTCACAAGTTGGAATACCTGGTGTTGAAACGGGCGGTGGTGGATAAGCTGAGTGACTATCTCTACTGGGCCAAGTTTGAGGTGAGGATGGACAACAAGCCCCTAACTTATATCCTGTCCTTGGCGAAACTAGATGCCACAGGCCATCGGTGGTTGGCAGCGTTGTCAGCCTATGATTTCAGCCTGAAGTGCCAGCCGGGGAACCAGAAGATTGATGCTGATGCTTTGTCCCGATGGATGCATGAGGGACTGGACAGGGACAAGGAGTAGGAGAGCATTCCTGCCCCTGGGGTGAAGGCCATGTGTCAGTTTACCATCACCGTAAAGGCAGAGGAAAAGGAGAGGCTGGATTGAGCAGTGGATCAATTGGGGGCTTCTGATGACGCCATACGCCAAGTTTACTGTAACCTGACTGCTCTAAAGACAAGCCAGCTGCCAGAATTGAGTTCTGGGGAAGTGGCAGCAGCTCAGCGAGATGATCCGGGCATTGGCACTATTTGGTCCGCGGTTGAAAAGGGAGACATGGCTCAGGTGGAGAAGACGAAACACGCTTCAGTGCCCCCATTGCTGAAAGAATGGTCTCGGTTGGAGTTTAGAACTAGATCTTATACTAGGTCACGTGCCCCCAGACCAACCTCGGTGTTGCCAGCTGGTTCTGCCCAAGAAGTATCAGAGAATTGCGTAGAAGTCACTTCATGATGATTCTGGGCATTTGGGGGTGGAAAAGACCTATGGATTGCTCAGAGTCTGGTTTTACTGGCCCCAAATGAAGTCGGAGGTTGAAGAATACTGCATGTCATGCATTAGCTGCATACGGCGGAAGACACTGCCTACTTGGGCAGCTCCTTTGTCCCACTTGCAGAGTGCAGGGCCCCTGGACCTGGTGTGTATGGATTTCCTGTCCAAAGAACCCGATGCCAGCAACACAGCGAATGTCTTAGTCATCAGAGACCAGTACACCAAATATGCTCAGGCTTTTCCCACCAAGGACCAGAGGGCAATTTGGGTAGCAAAATTGTTATTGGAGAAGTATTTCATTCATTATGGCCTCCCCAGATGGATGCATAGTGATCAGGGATGGGACTTCGAGAGCAGACTCATCTATGAGTTACTGGGCATGCTTGGAGTTGAGAAGATGAAGACCACGCCCTTCTACCCGCAGGGCGATCCCCAGCCAGCGAGGTTTAATCGGACTTTGCTAGACATGCTCGGAACCCTGGAGATCAGCAAGAAGAGCAAGTGGAGTCAACATATTGAGCATCTGGTTCATTGTTACAACTGTACATGAAATGAAGTTACAGGGTACTGATGTTTGAGCGCAAGGCTAGGTTGTCCATTGACCTTTGTTTTGGGACTGACAAGGGTGACTTACCACTGAAGCCTTAACTGAAGTAATGTGTCTGATATGAGGAGAGAGCTGAAAAGGGCTTATGAGTTGGCTGGGATTGCGGCCGCCAAGCAGAATCGTTGAAATAGAGGTACGATCAGAAGGTGAGGTTCTCCCAACTTCTGCCGGGAGACCGAGTCCTCTTAAGTATTTTGGGGCTACCGGGAAAGCACAAGTTGGTTGACCGCGGGGCGACCACACCCTATGTGGTGGAGAGTCAGATGCCAAACATACCAGTTTTCTGGGTGAAACCAGAGGAGGGCGTTGGGCCTGTCAAGATTCTTCATCGGAATCACCTGTTGCCCCTGGGACAAGAGGTGCAGGTAGACCCAGAGCCTGACTTGGAGCCTACACCTAGTAGGGGTGGCTGCAGGGCCCACAGTGGGAGAGGCTGGGCTAGGCCCCACCAAAGAGAGGGATATTGATTCAGAGGATGATGATCTGGATGTGTGGTACATACTGCCTTTCGCTAACTCCTCATTGATTGAGGAAGAGACTCCTGGCCCTTCTCCAACTGAATCAGGTGAAGTGGGGGGGATGGCTATCTGTGGGCAGCCTGGGTTACAGCAGAACCCTGAAAGAGAGGAAGCGGGGCCTGGACATGGGACAGGGGGCTCCAAGTTTCAGGGGGGCATGAGTGATAGATTGAGGGAGGATTCGCCAGGTAGACCCGAAGTATCACCAGTAGCCTCTGCGCCTGAAGAGTTAGGTGAGGAGGTACGAACGCCTCAGAGAATTAGGAAACCACCAGACAGGTTGGCCTATGTAGCACCTGGCGAACAGGGCGTGATCTCTACTGTTTTGGGGCGCTATGTCACTGTTTTTTGCACCTGGATTGGGCTTTGTGTTTTTCAGGAAGGGTTGGCCAATTATCTCAATGTTATGAGGACATGACTAAATTCGGTGGGGAGAGAGTGTAACATGCTGTAAGATTTCACTGCTAAGGCTAATGTAATGGCTTCTATGTAATGTCCCACTGTTAAGGTAATGGTTTCTCTGCAACAGCAACGTTCGGGTTATGACTAGAGATAACGGGACTTTGAAATTCAGTGGCTATCCAATGGGAGAAATGTTGCTCTTTCTTGTGTGTCTGGGAGCCGGGTTTTATCGCGGTCTTTTGTCGAGGAGAGATGAAGAGGGAAGACGTGTGTGGAGAGAGCTGATAGATCACCGAATGGAGTGGACTGGGATCTGAGGGTCCGAAGGTCGGCAACGTTCGGAAGAGATCAATGGTGGAAGAATGACTACTGAGTGAGCTCCAACGTAATTTTGACTTTGACTTGGGCCCTTTTTATGTTTTGTTTCTTTTCATTACTAATCCTATATTCAGATTAAGTTTCATAAAGTCTATTATTTAATTGCATATGGTGTACTGTCTGATATTTTGCGTTGTGGGTTTGTAAATGGGGGTATGTTACACAGCATCCACACAAACGTGATTACCCAGTTTGGTGGGGCTGAAGGCTGATTCCCCTAGACGAACATGAGCTGGGCGAGACTGAGGGTTACACAGAGATTAGAAAACGAGTTGCTGAAACTTAACACTCTAGAATTTTGAATAGTAGCCTCCCCTCTATTTTCTCCATCGACATCTTATTGCCACAGAAAAGCAGCCACTATAATAAAGAAACCCTTCTTCAGTCTTTCTCTTTTCTATCCCCTCTTGTCAGGCAGAAGACACAAAAACGTGAGAAAATGTACTATTAGGCTTCCATCCGATTTCAAACAAGGTTGGAGGCGATATCAGATGCACGGCAACTCTGGCAGGGACTGCAAAACATTACTTCCTATAAAGCGAAACCCAATAGTATGAATGCCAGATGAACTCAACGCCTTCTATGCACCCTTTGAAAGGGAGAACACAACTACAGCTGTGAAGATCCCTGCTGCACCTGACGACCCTGTGATCTCTGTCTCAGAGGCCGATGTTAGACTGTCTTTAAAGAGAGTGAACCCTCACAAGGAAGAAGGTCCCAATGGAACACTTGGTAAGGCTCTGAAAACCTGTGCCAACCAACTAGCGGGAGTATTCAAGGATATTTTCAACCTCTCATTGCTATGGGTAGAAGTTCCCACTTGCTTCAAAAGGGCAACAATTATACCAGTGCCAAAGAAGAACAGTGTGGGCTGCCTTAACGACTATCCACCACTAGCACTCATATCGACAGTGATGAAATGCTTTGAGAGGTTGGTTATGACTAGATTGAACTCCTGCTACAGTAAGGACCTGGACCCATTGCAATTTGCCTATCGTCACAATAAGTCAATGGCAGATGCAATCTCCATGGCTCTTCACACAGCTTTAGACAACCTAGACAACACAAACATCTACCTCAGGATAATGTTCTTCGACTATAGCTGAGCACTTAATACCATCATTTCCACAATCCTGATTGAACCGTTACAGAACCTGGGTTTCTGTACCTCCCTCTGCAATTGAATCCTTGACTTGCTAACCGGAAGACCACAGTCGGTGCAGATTGGTGATAACATATCCTCTTCACTAACGATCGACACTGGTGCACCTCAGTGGTGTGTGCTTAGCCCACTGCTCTACTCTATGTATACACATGACTGTGTGGCTAGGCACAGCTCAAATACCATCTACAAATTTGCTGAGAATACAACTATTGTTGGTAGAATATGTACGAGAGGGCGTACAGGAGTGAGATATGCCAACTAGTGGAATGGTGCCGCAGCAACAACATGGCACTCAACGTCAGTTAGACGAAAGAGCTGATTGTGGACTTCAGGAAGGGTAAGACGATGAAACACATACCAATCCTCACAGAGGGATCAGAAGTGGAGGGAGCGAGCAGTTTCAAATTCCTGGGTGTCAAGATCTTTGAGGATCTAACCTGGTCCCAACATATTGATGGCATAAAGAAGGCAAGACAGCGGCTATACTTTATTAGGAGTTTGAAGCGATTTGGCATGTCAACAAATACACTCAAAAACCTCTATAGTTGCACTGTGGAGAGCATTCTGACAGGCTGCATAACTGTCTGGTATGGAGGGGCTACTGCACAGGACCAAAAGAAGCTGCAGAAGGTTGTAAATCTAATCAGCTCCATCTTGAGCACTAGCCTACAAAGTATCCAGGATATCTTTAGGGAGCGGTGTCTTAGAAACGCAGCGTCCATTATTAAGGACCTCCGGCACCCAGGGCCTGCTCTTTTCTCACTGTTACCATCAGGTCAGAGATACAGAAGCCTGAAGGCACATATTCAGCGATTCAGGAACAACTTCTTCCCCTCTGCCATCTGATTCCTGAATGGAAATTGAAGCTTTGGACGCTACCTCACTTTTTTTTAATATACAGTATTTCTGCTTTTGCACATTTAAAAAAATCTATTCAATATACATAATTGATTTTAAAAACGCAAACAACAGGAATTCTGCAGATGCTGGAAATTCAAGTAACACACATAGAAGTTGCTGGTGAACGCAGCAGGCCAGGCAGCATCTCTAGGAAGAGGTGCAGTCGACATTTCAGGCCGAGACCCTTCGTCAGGACTAACTGAAAGAAGAATGAGTAAGGGATTTGAAAGTGGGAGGGGGAGGGGGAGATCCAAAATGATAGGAGAAGACAGGAGGGGGAGGGATGGAGCCAAGAGCTGGACAGGTGATAGGCAAAAGGGATACGAGAGGATCATGGGACAGGAGGTCCGGGAAGAAAGACAAGGGGGGGGGGACCCAGAGGATAGGCAAGGGGTATATTCAGAGGGACAGAGGGAGAAAAAGGAGAGTGAGAGAAAGAATGTGTGTATAAAAATAAATAACAGATGAGGTACGAGGGGGAGGTGGGGCATTAGCAGAAGTTAGAGAAGTCAGTGTTCATGCCATCAGGTTGGAGGCTACCCAGACGGAATATAAGGTGTTGTTCCTCCAACCTGAGTGTGGCTTCATCTTTACAGTAGAGGAGGCTCTTGGCTCCATCCCTCCCCCTCCTGTCTTCTCCTATCATTTTGGATCTCCCCCTCCCCCTCCCACTTTCAAATCCCTTACTCACTCTTCCTTCAGTTAGTCCTGACAAAGGGTCTCGGCCTGAAACGTCGACTGCACCTCTTCCTAGAGATGCTGCCTGGCCTGCTGCGTTCACCAGCAACTTTTATGTGTGTTACATAATTGATTTACTTGTTTATTCATTATTATGTTTTATTTTTTTTTTCTCTGTCTGCTAGATTATGTATTGCATTGAACTGCTGCTATTAAGTTAACACATTTCACGTCACATGCCGGTGATAATAAACCTGATTCTGATTCTGATTATCAGTTTTCTGAACTCTTAATCTCCTAATCTACCTTTTCATGGCTCTTGCAACTAATTTGCCTACCTGCTCTGAACTTTCTCTGTAACTTCAACCAGTGAGTAATAAAGCACTGGTGCCAAACTAACTAAATGCCTGACTAAATTAATCCCTTCTGCTTATACAATGACTAAGTCCCTCCTTTTCCTGCACATTCAAGTGCCTGGCTAAGAGCTTCATAAATTCTTCCAACTCCAAACCTGGCAGCACATTCCAAGCAGCCACCCCTCTGTAAGGAATAATTACCCTCTGCATCTCTTGCAACGCAATGTTCTGCATTAGTTTCCTTTTAATACCACAATGTTCTTCCATTTGGAATGATTTGTCTGGATGGCAGGCAAGCATTATTTCTTCATACAAACGACAATAATAAGCCAATTTTAACTCAAATTCTAGACTCGGCATTCCAGACAGACCATTAGACGAGAAGGGCACCATTTTCAGGCCTGATCTTTGGTACAAAATCAAGCATTCAGTATTGAGCTGGTGCTACCAGCTGGTGATCAGGAAGAGAAGCACTGGCTTATTCTATTCCCCTCCAAAGCAGAAAACCTTGACGATTGCTTTTCATGTTATTACTTGCAAAAGCAAATTGCTTTGAGCAAAATCTCCCTTCCGCTCATTTCATGACTACTTTGAATCTTTACTTAGGCTGGTTTTCTCATTTTGAAGGGAGCTGAAGGCTAAAGAATGCTGAAATCAGAAATCTCTAAAGAGGCAGTGTCTTTATTGTTGTCTATTTATTAAACTTCCTTCTGTCGAAGAAGGAAGTTGTTCCAGAAGAAGCACACATCAGTTGCGTCATGATGACATGAACATCTGGCAAAGTGATTCACTTTAATGCAGCTTATTTCAAAGCTCTGCTGTTGATTTTTCTTTAATCTTACTTGCAAACATTTAACTTTCCAAGTGCACAGGGCAGCAGAGCATCAATTTGCAGAGTCCCCACTGAGACAGGCACACACAAAGGCAAGTTTCCCAGCACGAGCCCGAATTATCACATACTCGACACCGACAAGGATGATGTCCAGAGCAGTGAAATGTCGCATGAAAGCACAAAGCAGTGAGATGACTTCTCACGAAGTTCTGCTAGGTTTCATTTTGATTGAATTATTTTCTCCTTTGCATGCCACAACACTGAAGGCAGATGATAAAAAATGTTTTCCTGATACACAATTGGTTTAAAGTGGGCAATAAGAGGCTTACAGGATAACTGAGGAAGAATTTCACCAATTTAAAAGAGATTTTGGTCTAAAATTCACTTCCTGACAAACTGGTGGAGGCACAACACGCAGGAAGCATCAGAACAAGCCCTTGAATCGTGAAGGCCACCAACCAAATGCGGCTTAATGGGATTAGTATTTCTAGTTTCTTAATACCTGGACTGGGAATGCTGGGCTGAAGAGTATGTGAGCTCTGTGATATGTTCTGATCCACATGCATTTATAGTCAGTTGATGTGGACCAAATTCCCAACCAATTTCCATCTTTTGCTTTGGTGAATATCGCTAAATCTTTTGTCTTGGTGTCAGGCTTTTGAGCTTTGACTTAATTACCTGCATAGCCATTTCACTTAAATGCCTATTGATGCTGGCTGAGCAGAACTTCAAGCCAAGGAAGAAGTGGCTTAAGGCTGAAAATTTTCAGATGATCATGTTTAAGAATGCTCAGAATGAAATTATGGCAGCAGATAGTAGGTGTGCAATTATCTGGATGATTTGTCCAAAAATGCAACCGATTTGTACAGTACAAAAACAAGCCTTTCAGCCCATCATGTCTATGACAACCATGACTATCCCATTTACTTTCATTAAACCCCCTATAACTCTACTCTTTTCTGGTTCATTAATCCATCCAAATTGTACCGCTTCACCATGCATTAAACATCTCTGTGCTTCCTCCTTAAATCTATACATTTAATTTTAGACTCCTTGCACCTGAGCAAAAACTCTGACACTCTACCCTAAACTATGCTCTTCATAATTTTATAACAACCCCCCACCTCAAAAAAAAATTACCATTTTAGCCCATGATGTTAGAATGCAAACAAACAAGCCTAACCAATCTCTCTTTTGTAAGTAAAGCCTTCCACTTCAGGAACCATTCTAATAAATCTTCTCTGCAATCTTTCTAATGCCACTGCATTAATCCTCATGTAATACTTGGTTGCACTTTTGAAGAACATTTTAAAAACACACCATTAAGTGATGGAATGAATAGGGTAATGGAGAAGGGAGAAGGACTTTTGAAAGAAACAAAGAAATAGAAACTGCAGCATTAGTAAAGGGTGAGATGAAGAGATGTGGTAACAAGACATTGGGTGATGAATGGTACAATCTTCAGAGAAAGATTTCCAAAGACATATGGAGGGAGTTGGCAGTGGATCTCATTCTAGATAACTGTGAGCAAATGTTGGATAATGATCAATAAAGGGCAAAAAAAATCATATAATTACCCAACTGCAGTTTAATCTTTATCTTGAGCACCATGTCTGTCTTCAGAACAACTCCTGAAATGAAGAGGTACCAGCTAACTTCCAAATTGTGAGCTTCTTCTCTGTTGATGACCCTCATTGCTGATTAAGAAGGAGATATGATCTTCAGGGATATTTGTTAATAATTGAACAAGAGGTGTATAAAACCTCAATTCCTTGGACAATACAGCATTTTGCACACTTATGGACAGGACAAAGTTCAGTCTTGGGTTGAAATGAGGTAAGTAATTTCTATAGCCCATGATGCAGTGAATACCTCAAATGTAGTGGAATTTAACCACCTTTCCTTGACATTCAGCAGCCTCGTCATTGTCCAATCTTTGGAAGTCATTATTGATTTGAACCCTAATAACTTTACTTTCAAGAACAGGTCGAGGCTAAGAATTCCACTGCAAGTAATTCCCCTGTAGAATCGCCAAAGCTCTTTGAACATCTACAGGGCGCAAAACAGGGAAGTGGATGAATACTTTTAATCTGTTGGGATTAATCTAGCCTACTGTCAAGCAATATCCAGAAAACTAAACACTATCCAAGATAAAGCAGCCACTTGGTTGCCATAACACATACTTGCTTTAATATTCACTTTTCCTGCCAACAGTACAAAGTAGAACACTAGAAAATACACTGTAGCAGCTCATTGATCATCTTTCTGCACATCTTTTCCTCTCAGTCAAAGTTTGTGGGGTTGATAAGGCAAAAGGCCCAAGGGAAATCCATTACCCTCAAATTCCCTCTTTTCCACACACCATCCTTTAATACATGGCTATACCTTCTTCGTAGCTGGGTCAAAATACTAACCCCCTCTCCCCAAAAGAATGATAATACTGTCATCAGCTTGTCAGTGTTTCAAGAAGGCAGTCCACCAATATTGACTCAACCAGATTTCGGAATAGGCAATAAAAACTAATAGCATTCACATTTTGAGGAATGAAGAAAACTAATGTATTTATGACATTCACTAAACACCTCTCTAAGTTTGTGTACTGACTCTCAAAGCAGGGATTGTTTGCTATTCCTAACAAGGTAATGCTCGCTGTGCTACAGCACCCACCAACGGACATAACAGGTTCTCTTTGACCTGAATCTCATTTTAAGATAAGTGTGTGCATTATGTCCATGAAAATGAGGAGGCTCTGACATATGAGAGCTTGCCCTGTTTGGGGTGAAAAATACAATTCTAGCCATGTGGAATGAAACATTGATGAAATAATGCAAGGTGCAGGTTAAAAATAAAACTACAGAGCAGGAAATCTGAAATAGGTCTGAAAGAAAACAAAAATAGGTTAATATTACAGATGAATATTCTTTCGAGTTCTGATAAAAACAGAAGGAGCGAGCTACCCAGAATTGTTCAATTTGATATCTAAGCCTAACAATAGAAGATATGGTGCTGCACGTCAAGCTTGTGTTGGGATAGTGTGGGAAGCCAGATCCACACAGGACAGAGTTGAAGTGGGATGGAGGATTGAAATGAAATGTGACTAGAAGCTTGGGTCAACCTGCAGCTGACCAGAAGTAGTCCACATGGTGATCACCCAATCTGTGATTGGCTTTGCCAGTTCAGAGGAGATCGCACTGTGAACACCATGCATTGCGCTGGAGTAGAACAAAGGCAGGTGAATCACTGCTTCACTTGAAAGGAATGTTTGGTTCTCCAGGAAGGGATGAGGTAGAACAGTCAGCAGTGCATATTTTGCACTTACATGGGTAAGTGCTATGAGAAGACAAGTGGTTGTTAGAGACGGAAGGGCAGAATGGAGATCTTTGAAGGGAAGGGAATGATTCATTTGGAAGGTTGCAAAGGAGAGGGGAAAACGAACTCTGGTGCTGGGTTGCTTTGAAGGTTGTGGAAAGTATAATGGATGAGCCACTGAATGTGGATGCTAGTGGGGTGGAATGTGAGAACCAAAGGAAGCATGTGCTTGTTTAACCAGGAGGAGAGTTGGTGAAATGTGCCAAGTATCATTCAGCTATGGTAGAGCAGAAAATCTCAGAAGCACCTGTGTGTGAAGTCTTGCCATCAAAGTAGATACAGCAATAAGTAGAGGGACTGGGGGAACGGAGTGGAGTCACTGCGTATGGAAGCAGACCATTCGACACAAATCATCCACACTGACCAAGGTGCCCATTTATGTTGGTCCCATTTGTCCATGTTTATTCCCCAGACCTCTAAACCTTTCCTATTGATGTACTTGTTAAAGGGTCTTTTAAGTCTTGTTATTGCACCTGCCTCAGCCACTTCCTCTGGCAGTTTGTTCCATACACTGACAACCCTCAGGTTCTTATTAAATCTTTCCTGGCTCACCTTAAAAATATACCCTGTAGCTCTCAAATCCCCAACTCAGGGGGGAAAACAAAAGACTGTGTACATTCACTATCTATGCCCCTCATGATTCTATACATTTTTGTAAGAACATTCCCCAGTCTCCTACATGCAAAAGCAGAAAGACCTAGATGCTCAGCTTCTCCCTATAACCCAGTTCCTCAAGTCCAGGCAACATCCTCAAATCTTTTCTGTACTCTTTCCTTTCATAGAGTCTTTACAGGAAGCAGGATGGGAGGAAATAGAGCTGAGATAGGTACAGGACTACATGGATATTCAAATCCAACATATTCCCACAGCTATCTCGACAATGAGTGCAGAAAGCGACATCAATATTATTGTCAATGTATCAACCAAAGAGGTGAGAGAGGAGGCCTGAACAGAACTGAAACAAGACTGTTCGACGTATCTCACAAAAAGATGGGTATAGCTTGGACACATATCAGTTTGGGCAATTACATGTGAGTGGAGCTGGAGAATGTATTCAATGTAAGAATGAGTCCAGTCAGGTAAATGAGTTCTAAGGAAACTCATTTGGGAAAAAGCAAGAGGACCACCACACCATCCTGGGATGGCGGTGTGAGGGATTTATGAAGAAACTAAGCTAGTTCGGACCAGGTAGAAACTGTCAAATTGGTGGATATAATTAGATAGGAATGGAAAAGGGAGAAAAGGTGGATTTGAGGTAGAAAGAAATAATTCCAGTGAGGCAAACTAAGGCTAACACACCGGACAGTGATGGTTATAGCTTTCACGAGGAGGATAGAAGACAGGTTTATGAGGCTGGAGGGTGTAGATGGAAGATCCCTGAAGGAAAAGAGGTATGTGAATGCCTAGAAGACAATGACCTGATGTTCAATGATGGGAACTTGAACCAGTCAAAGCACTGAAGAATTTTAGAGTGTTTCTGGTCTAGGTCCATTTCCATGGCATTTATCCCCATAACAACATTGCTACATAGGCTGGTGACTTCTCAGATTAAAATACAACTTTGAAAATTTGGTACCCTATCAATGGGAACTTCAAATACATTCAATATCTTAGTCAACAATCCTATACAATACAAAATATGAGCACAGAGCAACCAATGATACATCTTTAAGACAGGCACAAACTTTCACACACTGATTCACACAGCACACTCATTCCAGCATCAGGGTGAGTGTTCATTTAAAAAAATGAACACTCATCCTGATGCTGAAATTAGCAATTTTTACTTCATTAGCATTCATGAGTTCCCCTTCATCTATTCATGGTTTACAACATTTTTATTCCTCCTCTCTACACACTAGACAAACATATTCACTTAAATTTTAGGTCACTTTGTGTTGCATTGAAATCCTGAGATTAAGGATTTTACCACTTGTAATATAAATCCATTGACAAATGAATACTCCCAACTCAATTATAAATATTGCATACATTTTCATTTACTAAGAGGTATCTATTATTCCACTAAGGAGTTGTTCTTGTTGTCTGCGAGATTTTTCTTTTTACAATCAAGATTAAATTCTTTTCCCAATTCAAATAAGTAAAAATCAACATTTTTGATCAAAGTTGGTCCATCAGTTTCTTGATGCTCCAGATCCAGAATACACCATTGCCCTAAGCCACTCAATAAATTGTTTTGTATTCATCAGGACCTTGCTCCAAATTAACAAGACTGAATACAAAATAGGATCAATTTCTTTCAGATTTTATTTTTATGAGAATATTCTCATTTTATTATTAACACAGAG